>NW_016108179.1:132895-169661 GCF_001604975.1 Cebus imitator | reverse complement strand
AATACTCTAAAACAAAGTAACATAAGGTACAGGAAAAAGGCATATGACATATTTAAGGGGTTGTACAGGAACGAGGACAGCATTTCTTAAGTTTCTCTAAAGAAGGTTTCCAAGCAATGTACATAGCAAAGAGGGGTTATTTGAGGGAAAGGCTATAGTTTGTATTTGTTTTCATTGTAAAAATGTTTTTCAACCCATATATTCAAATGTCATATCTTTATTTTAAATTAGCAACCTGTTATCCATATCTCTACATTTCTAGCACTTTGTGGGCAAACTATAAGTATATAGCTCAATGAATGCTCACAAAGTGAATGTACATGTGTAAAAAGCACGAATCAAAAAGCAGAACATGGCTGGGCACAGTGGTTGATGCCATAATCCCAGCACTCTGGGAAGCTAAAGTGAGAGGATCACTTGAGCCCAGGAGTTGGAGACCAGCCTGGGCAATACAGCGAGGCTCCGTCTCTATAAAACAATAAAAATAAAAAATTAGCCAGGAATTGCGGTATGTGCCTATAGTCTTAGCTCCTCTCGGGGGCTGAGGTGGGAGGATCCCTTTGCTTGAGCCAAGGAGGTCGAGGCTATAGTGAGCTGCGATTGCCTTACTGCACTCCAGCCTGGGCAACAGGTTGAACCCTCTCCAAAAAAAAAGAGAAAGAAAGGAAGAAAAGAAAGAAACAGAACAAAACCAAACATCCCCTTGTGTCCTCTTCTGTCCACTACCTTGCATCCCCCCAAGGGAAACCACTATCCTGACTTCTAACAGAGTAGGTTAGTTTTACCTCTCTCTGAAAGTATATAATATGGAATTATACAATATGTGATCTTTTCTGTCTAGCTTCTTCACTCAGTATTATGTTTATGGGATTATTCTGTTTCTTGTGCTTTTACATTCTTGCTTTAGGCCTGCTCCTTTTTTCTAACTAGCTGTGACATCTTGGGAGAATTTAAGTAGCTTACAGACAACTTGTAGCAATAATCTCACATTTTAGGATAAAACAGATGGCAGTCTGAAAGTGTTCCTTGCATAAATAGAGCCTAACAGTTACTGATTGCTATATAGTCCTATATAGCAATAGAAATAGAATATACATCTTTACAGTTTAGAAATAGAACACACATCTTTACAGTGTAGGACTTTTTTGTTGTATCCACATAAAAAGGCTGTGACTGCCATCTCTGAATTTTTACAAATTAAACTTTACAGGTGACTCTATTAACCAATCAGTAAGTCCTTTGAGCTTAAGGGTAACATTTGGAAGAACCAGTGAATGATATCTCTATGCATTTGTCTCATCTAAGTTGCAAAATCGACACTACACACATTAGTGTGATTTGTACTATAGGAGTTTTAGCACATCACAGTAATACAGAAATTCGTTTCAGGGCTTATGGTTTTTTGCCTAAACTATCCTATACTTCCAATCTGTCAAGTTCAAAGTAAGGGCTGAACAACTTGCTTCAGCTGTAGATGCCATACCTGAAGTGAATTACATCCTTTAATTAGGGATTGTTAAGCTGGGTTCCACGGATAAACTTCAAGGGGTCCTCCAAATACTCAAATACATAGGTTTCATCAGACTCTATTCCTTTAAATGGCAATATACAGTGGACTAATGATTCATATTAGTCTGAAATTATTTGCTTGGCCCTGTCGTTTATTTGACAGCATTCATGAGAAACATTATTAACAGTCAGTCCAATTATTTTCAGATTAACCTTTGAAGCTTCTTAAAATAATTCCCAGATCCTAGAGTGGTTACAGATATTTGGCTAATACGTAAGGGTAAGTACCTGCCAGCAGGTATGGGGAGACTTTCGTTCCAAGATATACTGAGTTAAGGGTGAAGGTTCAAGTTCATATTTGTCAAAAGGAAGTTTGTCTATTACCATTGGCTCACAATCTACACAGGAGAACCTCACAACAGGATGAGATGTTCGTGGAGGCTAAAACAAAGCAGAAAAAAGTGGTTAGGTCTCAAAGCAAGCTTAGATTTCTGACAATTCTGCAAGTCCTTTTATATCTTGTTATACTATCACTGAGATATAGACTATCATTTTGAGAAAGAGGATTACTGGATCTCTAAGAACCATCAATGGCTCCCATGGGAGAGAGGGATCAGATTCTTTACTATCTACTTGACATCAGGAAGAGGAAAGGTAAATTACAACACTCATAACTAGAATTTCAGTGAATTGAAAAAAAATTATTTTGAATATGTTTAAGAAGTTATTATGATTCATAGGATGAACGTTGAATTTCAGATCAATTTTGTGACCTCCAAGAATTGCCTGCCCTTCACTCCTTTTTACCATGAGGTTACAGATCGTCCAGATACTGCTGAGGATGAAGAAATCCATACAACTTTCTAGTAAGGTAAGGAGAGGGCTAAAGCCATTAACAAGCAAGATGAAAAATAGTAGAGGCATAGAAAGGGCAAGACAGAGACTGATAATAAGCCAGTCATAACGCCAGGGCCCAGATGGAGATTTGCAGCATTGCTAACACCAACGTGTTTGCCTTGAATAGCTGGAGCTGGGGATGCTTTGCACTGGGCTGCAAACGCCTGTGTACCTGGGGTACTTGAGCAGATTAATGGAGAAGCCATTTAATTAACAGGTTTAGCTAGTGTGATTGGAGAGCACCAGAGAGAGAAAGGCGAACAGCAAGGGCAATATGGAGAAAGAAAGACACAGGACAAATCCCAGAGACGAGGTAGGAAGTGGGTCAGCCTATTCTTTTTGAGAAATCTGTAAGGCTAATATGAATATGATAAAATATCTCTGCTTCCTTTATAAAAAAGAAAAACACATTCATTTGACTTTCTAATTTACAATTATAAGATGTCTGGGGGTTGAGAAAAATAGCTCTCAAATGAACTTTTAAAGATGGAAGAATGGTAACATGAGCTATATGTGAATTACTTGGAAAGTCTTTTAGTCTATTTTTTTCCCCAACTTCATTTTAATTAACCTTGTGAAAGGTTTCTGACTCCTTAGATTTGAACAGGTAAAAATGCAATAAAGACATAAATGAAGCTTTGTTGCTAGCAAAAATGAAGTAAATTTATCATAAAGCCTGTACTCTGGAGTGTGGAAGTGCTGAGGTTTGACAGGTGTAACACCGTGAAGCCCAGAAGAGAGGAGTGGGACATCTCCCCTCACCCACAGCAGGGGGCCTAAAGGGCTCTTCGGTCTTAGATTCAGGTCTTTCATGACTACTTCTAAAAAAAGTGCAGAAGCCTAAAAAAAGTAATCCAGGAGAAAATGCAGTTCACTGTCAGAAATTTCTAAAACTGAGACAGAATATAGATGAACTGAACTAGGAAGATGTTAAATAGAAGAAGTCATGATTTGTTTGTGTCCCCTCCCAAGCCCACACAAGGGAGATTACTCAGGCCTTCTTACAATTTGCAGGAGGGGAGAAAAGAAAAAAGAGAGAGTTGGTTTCACATCTTCTCCCTTATTACTAGACAATGCCCTCCATACAGAAAAAAAAAAAAAAAAAAGCCAATTGATCTGGCACTAGGACCAACTATAATAGCAAAGCCTGTCCTACTAAATGCAGTGACCAAAAAGACAAGTCCTTGCTTAGAGATCATTTTTTAAATATTGCTTAATTACCTACCATTAAAAGGTATATTGCTACAAAAGTCCATTGATTACAAAAAGATGAAAAGTGGGAAGAAGTAGAATTTTGAATAATGTTTTTAATATGTTCCCAGAACCTATCCAAGGTGTAAACTATGTTCAACCTTCCTGAGGCTATGTATGAAAACCAAGGCCAGTACTTTTCAGACGTTGTGTTTGCCACATACATCAAGTCAGCTGCTCTGAAATGAAAACCTAGTCGCAGACTACAACAGCATCAAAACCAGCAATGTTTTAACATCCAAAAAGGGCAGCTCAAGTGGCAAAGAAAACTGAAGAATGACACGTGTCAGAAAATAAAGGAAGTCCTCCCTTGCCTTTAGGCACAAAGCTAGACTTCCAGTAAGAGACAGAAGGCAGAGGAGGGAAGACTTACTTTCCTATGGCATGGATTAAAGGGCTATAAGCCATTTTTAAAGGTTCACTGTAATCAGAAAATTGAAAATCCAGAATGATGTTTACCTTTTTGTTTTATGACACTTACTAGTGAAGGTAAATTCTGATCTGGCCAAAAAGATTCTGGAATTGGCCAATGTCCAACAGGAACACCAGTTTTAGAGTTAGGTCGTACATAAATGAGTTTATGACAACTATGCCATGGCTGAGCAGCAAATGAATTGCTTGGCCTAGATGAATCCATAAGTCCATCTAAAAGTTAAACAAAAGACAAACTAAGGCGTGAATTTCTTTTTACAGCTGCTGATCTTCTTGTACAAATTTTCCAGCTGAAAGCAAAGTCCAAAATAAAACAAGAACAATGATTCATGAAAAATGGAAGAAGAAAAAAAAAGTGACTCTACTAGGATTTCTAAATGTTCTCTCTGGCAACTTTTTTCATCTAATCTATCCCTTCTAACCCAACACCCCCCACCACTCTTCACCTAGTAAGAGAATATGCAGTTATGCAGAAAACTATTGTAAAACTAGTTCTAAATTTTCTCAGACTCAGATGCATAAATTAAATACATCAAAACACTACAGTTGTTTTTCAAGAATTCAATTACTAAATTAGGCAAATGAAATTGTTCACTCCCTGGTATAGTTTTTACATTTCTGGAATCTGACAAAAATAGATCATAAATTCCATTTATATATTCTTTCTATTTCCAAATACATGAAAAAGTATTCTTTATCAAACAATTAGACCCAATGACCACAAAGGCAAAATAAAAACTAGCCAAATTCACTTAAAGATAGAAGAAATGCTGACAAATGTGTATATAGTTGAGGGGAGCACAAAGCAAATACATCAAGTTTATTGTGGGCAAATTCACTATGGTTTCTCCATCTACCATCAGAATTCCAGGGACACTGGGCATTGTATAATACTGAATCATGTATCCTGAATGCATTTTAATGATTTAAACTAGCATATTTCATTTCCTTAGCCCCCCCCCCCCGCCCCCCGCCAAAATCAGGGCAAGGCAGAGTTATATAACCTTTCAATAATAATATTTGTAAAAGATATGTTTTAATGATTTGAGTCTCATTTTTCTTAAATTACCAGTCATTTGAATAACTTATTTAAGCATTACTTTAAACAAGTAATTTCTTTTTCTCTTTCTAATTTCTTGACATTCGAAAAGGGCAGCTCAAGTGGCTAAGGCAACTGAAGAATGACAAGTGTCAGAAAATAAAGGAAGTCCTCCCTTGGTTTTATTCCAGTAAGAGATAGAAGGCAAAGCTAGACTTCTGGTAAGAGACAGAAGGCAAAGGAGGGAAGACTTAGTTGCCTGTGGCATGGCTTAAAGGCCTCAAAGCTAAGAGATTTAATGGGTCCACTGTGCACTAGGGAAGAAAATGTATAATGGCTTTTGAGGACCTCCCTGAAGTTGAGCTCACAATTCTGACAATGTGTATTTTTCTGAGGAAAGGGTTTGTTCATCAGAACCTGAAAGGTTAAGAACTCGGGACAAAGGAGAACTGGAACTAGAAAAAAAATCTGAGCCATTTACATGACACCAAATCCCACTAGGATTTCAATATGTAAGCTCCCAGTTTATGCTAAGGTAGTGAGTACGAAATTTTGGATTGCTAGCAGTGTAACATGCCCTTCCTACACAGTTAATTTACAATAGGCTGTGGGGTCTCAGTCTTATGGCAGGTGTTCTTAACTTGGAAGTCCAAAAAAACCCTGAGATTATATACAAAATTGTGGGTGTGTCACCTATGTGTATATTTATAGGGAAAAGGGTCTATATTTTTTCCAACAGTTTCTCAAAAGGATGGGGAACTAAAGAGCAAAATAGTAACAACAACAACAAAAGATCAGAAGCCACAGGAGCCACTGCTTCAGACAGAAATGTGTAGCTTTCTGCCCTTGCATTTGGCTTCTTTGTTCTTGGCGAAGGCAATTAAAACATATAAATCAGGCTAGACAAGCACTGTGGTAATAATAATGGACTCTATACACATACACACACACACACACACACACACACACACACACTCTTTCTAGGAGCTCTGTTTTTGCAATGCATTACCATGGTGCTTTGAAATCCATTTGCATTCAAGTAATCACAAACATCCATTCACAAACTATCTGGAAATTCACTATGATTTTACTTCCTCTAGGCAAAAGTCAGTCTACTTTCATCAATTTTAGTATGTCGAACGTTCCGTGAAATCTCATTTGGAAAAAGTTTGCTCAACCCTTAACTTCAAAGTGAAAAAGTGACCAGGAAAATACTAGTGTAGGATCTTAGAGAAGATAAGCAACTCCTGGATAAACATTCACAATCTCTTGCTGAGGTGCAGAAACTAACAACACAGATTTCATAAAGAGGGATTAGCATATTTGGCACTCAAAAAACCAAAACCACGTTATTTCTTAAGTGCATACCACAGTGAATCTCCAGACATTTTGTGAATAGAGAGGTGAATGAGTCAGTGTCATCCAAAGACTGGGACCAGGGAATATAAAATGCACCAGGAAAAGGAAACATGTTTTTAGGGACATTCAACATGAAATTAAAGTTGTTAGAATTTGGCCACCTGACACATATACATAAACAGTGAATGGATGGTAGTTGTTTGGATGGATGCTTGTAACCACTCAAATGCATGTGGATAGTGAAGATTGTGTCTGTACAATTTATTTAATATCTTCTCATTCTCCAGTATAACATTTTAGGGTTAAAAGAATTATCTACTATACCTTCTCCAATAGGAAGTGGATCTGGTCCCGTTTTTTCAAAATTAATAACTACACCACTCTGAACTTTTTGAACTAGAGATTCTAAACATTGATTCAACATTCTTTGTGTTCTCACACAGTAGGAGCGACCTATCCCAGAAGGAAAAGTAAATAGCATAAGTTTGATCAAATAAAATATGATTTCATAATACAAGCATTTAAAAATCCTAAAATATAACTTGAAATAATCATAACTACATTAGCAGCCAATATCATACCAATGATGACCTTAAGCAACAGCTAAAAGACTTTGAAGGAAAACAAGTAAAGACTGGATACGGCATTTAATGAAAAATATACTCTGTGCTCTGAATTCTTCTCAGAAACATTAAATATTGCCAATACCTCCTGTGACCTCACACATCTGTGTGATGGCAGATTCATCAGTTGGTACACTCCCTAATTGCTCTGGTTCGGTAGAAGCCACTCCAGGCAAACGCAACACCAGGGCAAATAACCTTTGATCCCAACGAAAAGGTTCTTTGGTTAGTTCACTTCCAGGCAGAGGGGAATTCAAAGGAAGATGGAGCTGATAAGGAAAAAATGTGAAAAATGTTCATCATAATCATAACAACCCATGTAAAAATGAAGAATTAAAGGGTTCACTTTTCTTTCATGCAACTCAATAAAATTAAGCAATCTTTCAAGGATTACCAAGATGGGTGATTTGACCAAACTTATTCTTAACTGGAAATGTCTCCCACAGAAATAGCTGCATGTTCCCTGCCACTTAAACAAAAAAAAAAAAAAAAAAAAAAAAAAAAAATCTCACCTCTTCTTGAACACCAGCAGTACTTGTTAACTTGTTTCCATCTGTGATGGTAATTAAAATAGATGGTTCTAAAAAAAATGGATTTCTTCCCTAAAATACATTTAAAAAGCATTAGAGCCATGTAAAGTAATAAAAGTGTATTTAAACTTTTACACTTGCCTTGCTAATGATCTCTTAAGTAAATGATAACATTTGTCTGGATAAATAAGGAGGAAATGATTAGGGAACAAAATGGGTGGGTATCAAAATAACAACCTCTGAAGGGGTAACATTCAGCATAACCTGAGGAATTCTTATAATTCAGGAACTCCCCAAACCATTAACTTTCAAATACCTCTCTCACTCTGCTTTCCAAGTAATCATGAAATAATATTACAAGATTATACTGGCATTACCATCCACCCTCATGAATCCATTCACTTCAGTCAAAATCCTGGCACAGACAGGACACTAGTAACTTACACGCTGCAACCTGGAGAGTGACATTGGTTACCGTGAACACAGACTTTAGAGGAGGAGAGGACAATGCGAGCAACAGCAAATGCTACTCTGCCTTCTTAGCCTAGAGTTTTTTCATCAAAATGGGAGGGACAGAGGAGTTAAGGACATTAAAAGTATCTTTCCAATTGTCTTGTTCTGATATTTCTCAGCAGTTTATTCACACCATTCTCAATATCTGATTATCTCATGGTAGACAATTTTAGCTATTCTATTATCAAGCCATATACGAGAACCAAAAAAGAGGGATTTTTTTAAAGTATATATTTAAAAGGTAATATGAATCTCATTTGGGGGGGGGGTTATGAAAAGTAGCAAAAAACTTAGTAACCATGCCCAATTTTAAATTCTTACCCCAAGCCACGAAAATAAATTAGCTGTACTCACTCAAATTTTTTTTACCTGTCCATAATTGTCTATTCCAGATATTAATCTATTGAGATTTAACAAATCAAATGAGGATCTTAGAGCCTGACCAAGAGTAGTCAGTCCAGAAGCCTGAAGATTTTTTAGTTCGCTCATGAATGTTGCATGATTTTCCTTCCAACCAACCTGCAAACCAAACATTTACAAAGAATTTCTTGATTACACAATGAACAATATATAAAATGCAAACAACAACTAAACAGAAAGTATCACAAGTCTAAGAAATTAAATGCTCCTTAACCTAGTTCTATTCTATATCTTCACTGATCAGGTATAACTAAAGCATGCAGTTTTGGAAAGACCTGCTAGGTTTAATAATCAAAAGCAAAGAACTAAAGCAAAAAATACTTCGTCCATTGTGGCTGAAGGACTGTGGCTCAAGAGGTCCAGTTCTCTGTTCAGCCTCAACCAAACCTGCCAACACACCTGTTACCCTAGCTTGATGGCAGTGATGATGAGAGTCGGGGCAGAGGAAGGAGTAGTTATTTTTTAAATGCATTGTCCTTGATAGAGACAAACAATTAGCTATATTGAGTGTTTGAGCTACATTAATTCTTCTAACCAAGATTCTTCCACCCAAGCAGTATTTTCATTTTTAAGCAATAGTAAAGGGGGAATAATAGGAAAAAAGCCACACTTATTTGGCTATAACCCTTCTGGCATCTTCAAGTATTCAGAAAGCTCAAGATCTAGAATAAGGGGAGAAAGAAAAACGAAAAGTTTTGGCAAAGAAGCAGCATCCCCTAGCCACTCCCAGCAGCTATGAACAGCAGCAAAGAACCAAAGATCCAAGGTCAACAGCCAACATGCTGTGATTGATTGGTTTGTAGAATAGAAGGAAGGAAAGGATCATGCTGACTGGTCTGCAATGGCTATAAAAACAAAACAGCAAAAAATGCTGAGAAGAGAAGCTAAAAGAAGAAGGTGGCAGCTAACAGGAAGTCACAGGGGAATGGGCCAGCAAGGGAGAGAGCAGACAGCACAGCTTGGCCACAGAGTGGAACAGCTACTTGAGCCTCAGTGAGCCGGAGAGCAGCAGTGTGTATGCTGAATGCTGAAGTTACGCCAAACAGGCCAGTACAGCTGGAGGTTGAAAGCAAGAGCAAATGATACTGAGATAAACTAAACCATTGGAATTTCACATTTAGCTGAAGGCATATAGTACATTACTCATGCAACTACATCACTCTTTTCTGGTTTCATGGTCTTCCAAAGCAATTTGGATTGGTAGAATGACTGAGAGGCAAGAAAGGGGGCAGGTTATTGCCTATGGACCCTGTTATGAAATATCTGTGTGACCTTGAGCAAACCAGTTGGCTTGGAGGAAGATCTGATAAGCAGGGACACTGTGTCAGGCTGAGAATACCAACTTGCAAAGAGTCATTCATATCGTAATCTGTCAGGATGGTGCCTCCTAGGGTTAAACAGAACACAACCTGCATACCCATACAAGGTCAAGGTGATCTTGGTTAAGGTTCACTCCAGGGGCCAGGCACGGTGGCTCACACCTGTAATCTCAGCACTTTGGGAGGCCAAAGCTGGCAGATCACGAGGTCAGGAGTTCTAGAGCAGCCTGGCTGATATGGTAAAACCCCATCTCTACTAAAAATAAAAAATAAAAAAACAATAGCCAAGTGTGGTGGTGCATGCCTGTAGTCCTAGCTGCTTAGGAGAGGCAGGAGAATCGCTTGAACCCGGGAGGCAGAGGTTGCAGTGAGTCGAGATCGTACCACTGCACTCTAGCCTGGGCAACAAGAGCAAGACTTCATCTCAAAAAAAAAAGCTTTCCAAGTGCTCCTTTGGCCAAATTGTATATATGACTTTTCGTACTGAGAATATAGGGGATGAGAATAACACTTTATGGCCCAAGGAAAGTCTTATTGAACTAGACAAACTAAATTTTAGTGAAAAGGATGCATTATGATTTAAAGTATCTTTTCAAATATCTGGAACTATCAGTGGTTAATTATAAATCACACTGAATTAGGAAATGAGATTTCTTCTTTGGGGTAGAAGAGAGAGGTATACATTTGGGTAGAGGATAGGATCAATTCTTTCTTTTATTTTTAATTATTTTTGGAGACTGAATCACACTCTATCGTCCAGGCTGGAGTGCAATGGTGCGATCTCGGCTCACTGCAATCTCTGCCTCCCAGGTTCAAGCAATTTTCCTGCCTCAGCCTGCAGAGTAGCTGGAATTACAGGCGCATGCCACCATGGCTGGCTAATTTTTGTATTTTTAGTAGAGGCGGGGTTTCACCATGTTGGCCAGGCTGGTCTCAAACTCCTGACCTCAGGTGTTCTACCCACCTCGGCCTCCCAAAGTGCTGGTATTACAGGTGTGAGCCACCACGCCTGGCCCTTTCTTGTATTTATTCATCAGATTTTTACTATCTATGCTATACTTGGCAGAATGCTACGTGCTGGGGAGATAGAGAAGAATTAGCTCTTGAGGAGTTCCTGCCACAAAGGAATAAGAGATGCACTTATGGAGACTGGAAGAACAAGTGACCAGAGAGTGAGGGAAGGCTTCTCACTGAAAATGGGACATTTGAGAAAGCCTGATGGGATGAAGCAAAGATCATGAGACTCACTGATGTGAGGGGTAGAGGGGACTGTCCAAGGGAAGAGAACAGATCTCATAAAAGGATAGGACTCACTGGAGAACCACCAGTAATCTGAATATCATTGCTCTGGGCACATGGCAGGAGGTAAGGCTGATTAAAGATAATTTGGGCTCTGGCTATAAGTGCTTTGTACACCATGCTCAGCAGTTTGGATTTTATCTGCTGGCCCTGGAAAGAACTCAAGGTTTTAAATCCAGGGAGTGGTATGATCAGACCTTTAACAAGATCTCTGCTGGTAGTTGGAGAATAAATTGTTGGGTGGAGGAGAGGCTGAAGCTTGAGGCAGGGAAACTGGTTTGGAGACTGCTGAAAAAGCTTATGAGAAAAGTGATGAAAGCCTGAGTTAGGGCAGCAGGGATGGAGAGGAGGTTGCAGATTAAAGAAGTATTTCAGAGGTAGAGTCCTAAGGATTTAGTAGCTAATTAGAGGGGCAGGTAAGATAAAAAAGGGTCATGCATTAGGTTGAAGTTTTTGGCTTTGGCAAACTTGTAAATGGTGGGCGGGGATCCTTTACCCTGAAGCCACTATAAAAATTGATTCTTGTTTTTGGAGTTACTTCATTTAGCAATCTTATTTCCACACTGGAAACAATAGTTATATATTAAATTTGAACTCCTGAAGGGCCATGTGGTAGTTCAAGGTGTAATTAAAGAAAAATTAGTGGACTATTTGATTTGGTAAAGGGCTAGGATAAAATTTGGGTACCACTTTATGACTCATCAGTATTTAAAATAATGTGTCCTGATTGTTAGTTGTGTTATTCATCAATCTGTCAGAATATTACTACTCTTCAAATTTTCCTTTAGAATATGGAATGAAAGCACTTTACAAATATTAATAGTTTACTTCTCTCTCTCTCTCTCTCTTTTTTCTGAGATGGAGTCTCACTCTGTAGCCCAAGTTGGAGTGCAGTGGCATGATCTCGGCTCACTGCAATCTCTGCCTCCCAGGCTCAAGCAATTCTTGTGCCTCAACCTCCCGAGTAGCTGGGACTACAGGAGTGCGCCACCACGCCTGGCTGACTTTCTGTATTTTAGTAGATTTGGGTTTTCCCCATGTTGCCCAGGGTGGTCTCAAACTCCTGAGCTCAGACGATCCGCTTGCCTTGGCTTCCCAAAGTGCTGTGGTTACAGGTGTGAGCCACCACACTCGGCCCAAATATTAATAGTTTCTATGTCTAAATCTCTGACATTCTGTTTTTAGGTTAATTGCTATTCTTTGCAATGAATTGGATGATATGGGAATTTTTAATGCCATTCCTACCTAGTACTACAAAGTATATGAGCTACATTTACTATCAAGAGCAATGAACTCCTTGGCGGGGGTCCAGCTCCCTATACCAAATGTCCCTATGTCCATTGCTCAACATGCTGAAGAAAATAAGGCCCACAGATTTATTGAAGTATTTAGAGAATCTTATTAATGTGACAAATTTCTTCCAAACAGTTAATTATAAAGAGATAGTGAGTATACCTTTACACTCTCCACTCATTGCTTATATTTTTTCACAAATGAAGTCAGGACAGCTAATTTGCCTCCTTAATGTGTTTTTTTCTTTCAAATTACTGTACTCCAAAGATATTCTATTCTTATGTTAGTAAAAAACCTTTACTCCTGATAAAAACTTCTGTACATTCTTCCAGAACTTTACTGCTTACAAAGCACTTTCACACTTCACATTGGCTGAGGGCAAACCTATGAAATAGGCATGGCATCACCACCCCTATTTTAACAAACAAGGAAGAAGTGAAACATAGGTATGTCTTGTTTATGTGGTGGAGAGTCACATTCTACAGCTGCACTACCTGATACAGTAGCTTTTAGCTACATGTGGTTATTGAGAACTTGAAATGCGGCTAGTCTGGATGGAGATGTGATGTAAGTATAGAATACATTTGGCATTTCAAGGATGCAGAACAACAAAATGCCAAAAATCTCATTATTTTTATATTGCTTACACGTTGAAATGATGTATTGGATATTTTTGGTTAAATAAAATATTTTAGTATAGTTTTACCTGTTTTTCCTTTTTAATGTGGCTACTAGGAAATTTTAAATTATGTATATGACTGACATTAAGTTTCTATTGAACACTGATGCTCCTCAGGGACCTGAAGGTCAGGTATGAGAGCTTGGCCTTAAAGCAGCAGACAGTAGACACACTACAGAGTCCAAGGCAGGGGGAAACAAGAAAATCAGTCTGACAGTGACATACAGGACAGCCTGGAGGAAAGTGAAGCTGTAGTGAGAAGAAGCTAGGAGGCTTGAGGCCAGGTACAAGGGCTCACGCCTGTAATCCCAACACTTTGGGAGTCCGAGGCCGGCGGACTGCTTGAGCTCAGGAGTTCGAGACCAGCCTGGGCAACATGGCAAGACCCCCATCTCAAAAATGCACACACAAAAAAAATTGCTGGGCATGGTGGTGCACACATGTGGTCCCAGCTACTCAGAAGGCTGAGGCAGGAGGGTGACAGAGCCAGGTCCTGTCTCAAAAATAAAAATAAAAAAAAGGTGGTGGGAGGAAGCAGCTAGAAGGCTGGAATAATAAGCCACACCTGGGGAATCAAGACCTGAATTAGGATGGGAATGTAGATGAAAGAGTTAAATGAGAAACATGTGAAACAAATAGGACAGGATAAAGCAAGGGGCTAAAGGACAGACAGTAAAAGATGATTATAAGAAGCCTAAAGAATGGAGGTTTACGACAAAGGAGTAACTTGGGATGGGTAGAATTCTAAGCTAAGGGTTTATTATCTTCACAGGTCAAATTTTAAAAGTCTCTCCGAGGTAAAATGATCATGATGATCACTAGTGATAGCTAATATTTATCAGGGTTTACATGTTAGGAACTCATGTATACTAAGCATAGCATATAATATACATCCTTCTTACATGAACCTCATAACCACCCTCTGGGTAGGTGCTGTTATTATCTCCACTTTATACATGAGGATACTGAGGCTTGGGAAGGCGAAGCAACTTGTTCAAGCCAAACAACTGTGAAATGGCACAGCCAAGATTTGAATCCAGGTAGCGTAACTTCAGAGCCCACCAATTTAAACCACTGAACTAGAGACTCTTCCACACATTCTGTATATCGGCATACCTCACTTTATTGTGCTCTGCTTTATTGAGCCTCACAGAAATTGCATTTCTTTTTTTTTTTTTAATTTGAGGTTTGTGGCAGCCCTATATTATCAGTGCCATTTTTCCAACAGCATGTGCTCACTTCGTGTTTTTCTGCTACGTTTTGGTAATTTTTGCAATTTTTCTAACTTTTTCATTATTATGATCTTTTATGGTGATCTATGGTCAGTGAGCTTTGATGTCACTATTGTAATTATTTTGGGGCACCATGAACCATACCTATATAAGATGGCAGTGAACTTATTCGATACATATTGTATGTATTTTAACTGCTCCACCGACCAGCTGTTCCCTGTCTCTCTCCCTCCCCTCAGGCCTCACTATTCCTTGAGACAGAACAATATTGAAATCCGGCCAGTTAGTAACCCTACAATGGCCTCTTAAGTGTTCGAATGAAAGGAACAGTTGCACTTCTTTCACTTTAAATCGAAAGCTAGAAATGATTAAACTTAGTGAGGAAGGCATGCAAAAGCTGAGATAGGTAGGCTAATAGGCGTCTTGCACCAAACAGTTAACCATATTGTAAATACAAAGGAAGCTCTTGAATAAAATTTAAAGTGCTACTTCAGGAAACACAGGAGTAAGAAGAGAAACAGCCACATTGCTGATATGGAGAAAGTTTTAGCGATCTGGATAGAAGATCAAACCAGCTACGACATTTCCTTAAACCAAAGCCTAATCCAGAGCAAGGCCCTAACTCTTCCTAGAGTTGATGAAATGAATCCTCAACTCTATGAAGGCTGAGAGAGGTGAAGAAGCTGCAAAAGAAAACTTTGAAGCTAGAAGCAGCAGCCACTTCCATATCATAAAAGTGCAAGGTGAAGCAGCAGATGCTGATATAGAAGCTATAGCAAGTTATCCAGAAGATCTAGCTAAGATCACTGACGAGGGTGGCTACATTAAACAACAGATTTTCAATGTAGATGAAGCAGACTTCTACAGGAAGAAGATGCCATCTAGAACTTTCATAACTTGAAAGGAGAAGTCAATGCCTGACTTCAAAGCCTCAAAGGACAGGCTGACTTTTTGTTAGGGGCTAATGCAGCTGGTGACTTTAAGCTGAAGCCAGTGTTCATTTGCCACCCTGAAAATCCAAGATCCCTTAAGAATTATGCTACATCTCCTCAGCCTGTGCTTTCACAATGGAACAACAAAGCCTGGATGACAGTACATCTGTTTACAGCATGGCTTACTGAATATGTTAAGCCCACTCTTGAGACCTAATGCTCAGAAAAAATATTCCTTTCAAAATACTATTGATCATCAACAACGCACCTGGCCACCCAAGAGCCCTGATGTAGATATTCAAGGAGATCAATGTTGTTGTCATGCAGGCTAACACAACATCCATTCTGTAGATCATGGGTAAAGGAGTCATTTTGACTTTCAAGTCTTATTACTTAAAAAACACATTTTGTAAGGCTATTAAGAAGTACATTTTCTAGAACTATAGCTGCATAGATACTGATTCCTGTGATGCATCTGGGCAAAGTTGAAACCCTTCTGGGAAGGATTCAACATTCTAGATGACATTAAGAACATTCGTGATTCATGGGAGGAGGTCAAAATAACATCAGCAGGAGTTTCAAAGAAGGTGATTCCAGCCTTCATGGATGACTTTAAGGGGTTCAAAACTCCAGTGGAGGAAGTAACTGCAGAATTAGCAGAAAGAGCATGAGAACTAGAATTAGAAGTGAAGCCTAAGGATGTGACTGAATTGCTGCAATCTCATGATCAAACTTTAGTGACTGAGTTGTTTCTTATGAATAAGCAAAGATAATGGTTTCCTGTGATGGAATCTACTCATGGTGAAGATGTTGTGAACATTGTTGAAATGATAACAATAAATTTAGAATATTATATAAACTGA
This sequence comes from Cebus imitator, assembly GCF_001604975.1. Lineage (NCBI taxonomy): Eukaryota > Metazoa > Chordata > Mammalia > Primates > Cebidae > Cebus > Cebus imitator. The sequence goes on along the minus strand of NW_016108179.1, from coordinate 153,471 downwards.
GTTTATATATTAGTGGCAGAGTTTGAGAGGATGGACTCCAATTTTGAAAGTTCTACTGTGGATAAAATTTTATCGAAAAGCACTGCATGCTACAGAGAAAACGTTCATGAAGGGAAGTGTCCACCAATGCGGCAAAGTTCATAGTTGTCTTATTTTAAGAAATTGCCACAGCCAACCCATCTTTCAGCAACAACTACCCTGATCGCTCAGCAGCCATCAACGTCAAAGAAAGACCCTCCACCAGCAAAAAGATTATGACTGGCCGAAGGCTTAGGTGATCATTAACTTTTTTTAAGCAATAAAGTATTTTAAATTAAGGTATATACATCGTTTTTTAGGCATAATGCTATTGCACATTTAATAGGCTACAGTATGCTGTAAATATAACTTTCCTATGAACTGAGAAAGCAAATAATTCTTGTGACTCATTTCATTGTGGCGGTCTGGTAATTGAACCCGCACTATCTTCATGGTAAGCTTATATTTACTTCACAGATATGTCTTGTTAGAGTAGTTTACAAGTTTAATAAAATTTTCAAATTTCATTTTCATTTAAGCCTACTTTATCTGACATCTAAGTACAGAACAATTAGGTGTGGGGAACAGTGCATTAGGAGTTAGAAGGGCCTGGTCTATTCCCAGCTGTCACTAACTCGCTTGGCAAGTGGTCCAGAGTAAGTCACTTGATTCTACTGGAGCTATTTCCTCACCCAAGGAATGAAAGCACTGAAAAACCAACACTAAGGACTCTTGCAGTTTTTTATATCCTATAATTCTATATGTTCCTTTAATATAAATCAGACTTATGTATCTTATAATTCTATGCCCTGTAACAATCCCTTATGTAAATCTGACTTACAGAAAGAGAACACCTCCTGTCTCAGTAAATATGTTAATTCAGGCTAGGTTTAAATTTTCATAGTCAACTGAAAATGTCTTTTCATGCCAACAGTAAAACATAGGCCTTTTTATCTATCGGTGTGACCTGGGTTCTTGTCCCAGCTAGATCTGACTAGCCACTAGCTATTTATTCTCCACTTACATCACCACAGGAAGGAGAGAATTTGCACTTTTCTCCTCAGAAGGGCAAAGCCTAAAAGCAATATTTCTATTACCCTCTGCACCCACATTTCCACCTTCTCATCTGACTGGTTGGTTTGCAAACAGGAAACTGGCATGCTCTATGCGGGCCTGTTGCTGAAGCTCTTTTGAATATTCTGGTATGTTTTCTGACATGTGGTGCTTAAGGGGCAGGTTCTGCCCCTACAACAGACTCATAGGGGAGGTTTGTCAATATGTGAACTACTCGGAAGCCTTCCATGAACACACATCTAGGCTATAGCCTATCGTCTAGTTTTGATCAGGAATAAAGCTGTTATTTGGAACTCTGGCTGGCTTCTGTGTCTTATTTCTCAATAGATTTCAAGTGGAGGAGGGAAAGGAAGGCGTGTTATGTAGCGGCTCCCCTAAACCTCAGTATCCCAGTACTTGTCCTTCCTGAATTTCATCCCATTTTAGCCAGGCCATTTCTCTGATTCATTTATTTTCATTGAGTTTTATTTTTTTTAAATAGAGAAGCCTTTTCCTCCATTTAAATCTTGCCAGGAAATAAAAACAAGTAAAAGAGATAAAAGCAGATCAACTGTCCTCAAAGGGGATGTGGGAGTGGTGTTAGAGGCCTTTCCGAAAACTCTTGTTCTATCTCTAAAGGTCACTTGCAATCTACTTTTCCAAAATGTTAGCAACCTTGCTAACATTTGGAAAATGTTATGTTATAACACAGTATAATGTACAAGTTTAATAAACATGCTGTTAATTTCCCCAGCCAAGGTCACCGATAGAGATATTTAGGGCAGCTGTAACCTAACTTACCACAAGAAAAGTAACCCTTACAAACTGTATGTGAATTGACTATTTATAAATCAAAAATAGTTGAATGATTAAGATTCTCTAGAGTGGTAGCTATTTAAAGGGACTGGCAGTGAATTTTTCCAAAGAGCAAAAAGAATCCTTGTACATTATGAATTTTCACAAGCTAGGCTCCTTCACACAGCAGTGACAGAACTTGCTGCTGGGAGGCTCCACTTGCTGTGTCCCCCTGACTTGGTTCTGAGCCACTGCACTGATCAGTTTTAGGCACATACATCCCGCAGCCTATCTGGACATTCCCCTAAGGAGCAGTGCAGTCCAATTCAAATCTTTCTAGCTTATTAGGAAATCCTTCACAATGAATGAATGAAAAACCTTTCTGACATCCAGAAAGCCAATGTATGTTGCTTTCCTCTCCTTGACAAAACTTTTTATCTTTTATTAAAGGAAATTAAATCAGCCTGGTAATATTCGCCATTCGTAAGCCCATGTTAGAGGTCTATCCCGGACGTTGGGATCTTCTAGGTAGTTATACAAACTAGATGATTAACAGATTTGAGTATTTTCCCAGATGTCGCAAGTTAAAGCCAAGGAGTCTAAATTTAGCAGGGCCATCATTTCTCTTGTTGAAAGATAAACTATTTTCCTTTTTCCATCTGCTCTCCATAAGTTTGGGGAAAACTTGCTCTGTAACAACCCAGAAAATTTGCATAAATCAATTCCAAAAGTATTTTTCAACCAACTTACTTTCTTCTTCAATTTAGCATTCTGTCATCTTTGTCATCACAAACTGTTCCCACATTGGTAAACTCACCAGTGAGATGGAATGACATGAAAAATAAGAAGCCCTGCTTTTCCAATCAACTCTGTCTCCTGAGGAGACAAATGACTTTTCTCTTGGTCTTTGCCCTGAATATTTGGGCAAGTTAAAACTTCTCAACTTCAAGAATTTTCTTCTCACAATTAAAATGAACTCCAATTCTGATAACAAAGACAAGGTTTACTTGCTCTCTTAGGAAACAGAACACTGTGACAGCTGAATCACCTTAAACTGTAAATAGCTTTGTAAAATGATATTTACAGCTAGCACACTTATAAAGGAGGTTGTTACAATTATGAAGTATACACTAAAAATACATTATATCATTATTAGAATGAAACTGTTTGCCTTCTTGTACCTCCTCTAAAAACTTCCTTTTTGCTTATATTTTCTGACCCTGACAAAATTTTTTCCCTGATACTCTGATAGCAATTTGGTCTGACTTCACTTTTTTTGTGCTTTTCTCACTTGACTCAAGGTACTAATATACTTCAACGCTCAAAGGACGTATTTTACTGTTCTGGTTTTTAAATGTACTAGTGTAGCTTTAAAATAACTTTTTAAAGAATACCCAGGCTGGGTGCAGTGGCTCACACCTGTAATCCTAACACTTGGGAGGCTGAGGAGTGAAGATCACTTGAGTCCAGGAGTTTAAGATCAGCCTGGGCAACATAGTGAGACCCCTCTGTCTACAAAAAATTAACATACAGATTAGCCAACGATAGTGGCATGTGTTTGTAGTCCCAAGTGGCAATTGCTTGAGCCCAGGAGTTTGAGGCTGCAGTGAACTATGATCACGCCACTACACACCAGCCTGGGTGACAGAACAAGACCCTATCTTTAAATAATAATAATAACCAGTTCTCTTGGATTCTGTTTTGTAAAAGTTGCTTCTGCAAGGGCTTTTCTTAGTGTCTTGAACTTGCCAAAATGTGCAAAGTCCATTTTATCTGATAAAATCAGTTCTCTCCCTGAGAACTCTGAATGCTATCATTCTGTGATTCGATCTACCAATTTTCCTCCATATGCTTCAGGAGATACTACCAGCCAAGACAACATAAAACAAATCTATCTTACTTGAGTCTTCTGCTTTTTAACAAAGCTCTTAAGGAATTGACCTCTCCCAATATATTGCAGAAAGGTATTTAACAGTCTGTGGCCTGCTGCACTGATCTTCAGCAGACAGTTAAAGACTTGCATGATCATATCATTTAACAAAATTGGATAAAAAAATGATTCACAGTTTGATTCCACTGACACATAGTTTACCATTTTGTGTTACTGACCTCTTTAAAGTAATACCTAGTATGAGGTTTCTAGGCATAAAAACAATCATAACAATTTGGAAAATTTGCAAAACACATTTATGTTTTCAATTCTTACCCCAGGGAATTAGGATAAAATCGTGAAGCAGTATACTTCTCAAAGTTTACTGGAAAACATGATAAGATCAAAAGAAATCTGACCTTCACCAGTGGACAGTAACATGTAGAAACCAATAATTTTAGAAGCTTTTCTCCTCCCTCCAAAAGTCAATTGCACTGCTACTGAAGCAGAAACATTTTAGAACTTACTAAACTTGGTCATATGTAAATGTGAAAAGTTTCCTTTCCCAGTCTCAGACTACTTCAACTGCAGCTAGCAACTAATACTTACTATCAGAAAAAAAAACCAAAAAACTGCTATTGTGAAAATCACATGTTCAGTTGGTTACATTTTGGGTCATTTTATGGACAAATACACAAAATAATAAAAAATTTTGGTCTTGGAAAAAACATACATGGACAGGAATGAGACTAAGCCACATAAGCATTGCAGAAAGTGTTGCACATATGAGATAGCCGAATGGCCATGTATTACTCTCTGAAGATTACACAGCATCTCTTTCCCCAGGACTAATTCTTTTAGGAAAAATTCTTCAATGAGAACACATGGACACATGAGGGGAATAACACACGCTGGGGTCTGTGGAGGAGGCTGGGAGAAGGGAGAACGTCAGGAAGAATAGCTAATGGAGGCTGGGCTTAACACCTAGGTGAGGGGATGATCTATGCAGCAAACCACCACGGCACATGTTTACCTCTGCAACAAACCTGCACATCTTGCACATGTATCCCAGAACTAAATAAAAGTTGATGAAAAAAGTAAATTATTTCAAAAAAATTGTTATGAGCTACTTTTTATCGGGTAAAAGTACCATGCATTCATTGTCTAACATCCCAACAAAATACAAAGTCAGTTTGTCTGTTCACCAAACCCTCACTTTCACACTTCCAAAGTAACTATCGATAGGACTCTGTCATGAACATTATTAAATTGTTCGCAGCAAACAGAATCAATAAGATGGAGAGACATTTACCAATGTAACCACTAAGTGTGTGATATAGCACATTAAACATATCCAGGACCTGTTTTCTAAAATTAAAAGTTTTTTTTTTTTTTTTTTTTTTTTTTTTGAGACAGGATCTTGCTCTGTGGCCCAGGCTGGAGTGCAGTGGGGTGATCATAGCTCACTGCAGTCTTGTACTCCTGGGCTCAAGTGATCTTCTCACCTGAGCCTCCTGAGTAGCTGAGATTGCAGGCATGTGCCACTATGCCAGGCTAATATTTTTTAAAATATTTTTTGTAGATACATGTTTCCCAGGTTGGTCTCAAATTCCTAGGCTCAAGAGGTCCTCCCACCTCAGCCTCCCAAGTGCTGGGATTACAGGTGTGAGCCACCATGTCTTGCCTAAAGTAATTTTTAAGTCACTCTGAATTCCAAGCCTCAATTATTCTACTTCCTGCCTTTCAGTTATACAACTCTCTCCTGTACTTTTTCGGAAGGAGCCCTGGAAATAATCTAGTCTAATCCCTTCATTTAACATATGAGGAAACTGACACCATAAAAGGTTAAGTGAATTGGCCGGGGTCATGTGTGTAATTAGTAACAGATTCAGGCTAAGAACACGGATCTCTTGCCTTCCAGTCCAGCACTCTTGACAGAGCTACTGAACGGACAATGACACAGTTTGCCATATTACATGACAGTGGATGGTGTAATCTAGACAGGATGTACTATGTCTACTTTTAAAAATCTGATTTTATAAAAGTACCTAGAAATAGCCTAAATCTACTTCTAACATACAACTCAAAGGCATCACTATGAAATGCAGTTTACAATGTCTATGTACCTGTGTAAGCTATTAAGAAAAGTGGAGAGATTTGCTCTACATATTGTCAAATCCTCCTTCAGGAAATAAAACAGAAGGGGTCTCCACTTTTCAATGTCATGGCTATATTAAAGGCTAGATATTCTCCCTGTCATCGTATTGTCCACTGTCTAGTTATGTGTGCTGTCTTTGGCAAAGACAAAAATTCCAAGAGGGACTGGCCCTTCTGATTAAGCTGCAGTGCCTCCAGGCAACTTCAGGCCAATTTAAATCAAACCATCTTGGTCTAGAGTTCAGGGTAATCAAACACTAAAGGTCATACTCCAGCTCCCAGCCCCACTTCCTTCTGCAACTTCTCATCATTATAATAGCATTTTAAAGCATGCTCTGTCATGTCCTCACCCTTAAGTGACACCCTTAATGGAATGCTTTCAGTTCACTTCCTCTCCTCCCCCAGGCCTTCAGCTCTCCTAGCTCTGTATCTCTTCTTCCTTTGGTTAACTGATGTTCTAAGATCTGGCATCAGGAATGGGGAGATACACTCAGAGGGTAGAAGAGACAGTGCAGGGCTTCTGTGGGAAATAAGTTTATACCAACACGTGGAACAGATCCTAGAGATCTCAGAATGGCGGGCTGGGGAATTTAGACTTGACCTCATAGGCATGGAGAGACTGAAGGCTGTTGGGGAGGGTGATATGATAAAATCAACATTTTTAGAAACTTAGCAGTTGATGTGAGTGGAGATGGGAATTTAGGAGGCACCTGGGAGTCCAGTTAGAAGGTTGGTACAGTGGTCAAAGCATAAAAACATGAGACCTAGATTAAAGTGATGGCAGCAGAAATTGAGTCAAAGGAACACATGTAAGAGAAATTTCAAAGGGATGGCAGATAGGCCAGAGAAGATGGAATGCAAAACAAACAAACAAACAAACAGAAACAAAGCTGAATAATGACAGAGGAGGCCTGACTGTGTGTTGATACCAGGATAGATGGTGGAGATGTGTGGAGATGTCCTGCAGTCAGTTGAGATGCCTGAGTGAGAAGATGAAGACGGTGAAGCATCAGTGTGCGCTGGAATATTTGGAACCATGAATGAAGCAGGATACACTCAGCAAGGGAAAGACTTTGGAAGACAGAGAAAGAATTATCAGAGAGGGGATGGAGCAACAGATTAAAGGAAGTGATAAGTTTCTGGAAGGGAGAGGTAGTTAGTTTCAAATGTAGTCAAGGATGAACAGTATAAATATTAGTAACTTTGCTCAAGTAGCTCAACAGTAAATCTTAGGACCTTAATACATCATATTTACTCTTCTTAATAGTACCATTTTTCAGTTGCACAAACAGAAATGTTTCAAGTATTTTGTTCAATTGCATTCAAATCCTGCGTTTGGCTCCTGGTACTAAGTTCACTGAACTATCTGAGCTACAGGGCAGGATATAGATAATGAACGAGCAGCTGGCATTAAAGAGTAGTATAACCAGGGGAAAATGGCTTAAGATATAGAATTCTACTTTTTCTATAAACATCTGGCACATCAAAAGTCTTAATGCAATGTTTCTCTGGTTAAGACCCCACTGACTGACATCTCTATTTCTTCTCTAAAATCCACTCTTCTACCCTAGGCCGTCTTTCCTTCTAACCCAGGAGGAAGAAAAAACAATGATCTGGCTATGACAGGGGTGTGGCTTGAGGAGAATGGGAGAAGTGGTTGAAATGAGGACCACACCAGCAGATAAAGCTCAGGCTGATACACAAAACTCTGCAAAGGCATAATGGTAATCCAGGCCTTTTAAAAAACCATGTCTACCTTCACCAGAGGCTGTGGATTAGAAAAGACAAATGACTACTGTGGAGTACACTGAATATCTTTCTTTTCGCCATAAGAAAAGCATTTATCAGGAGACTGGTAAAGTGAAGAAGGCATATCAGTTTCTAGTGGCTATTATTAATAGATAGCCAACGACTACCCTGCTGCTTTTACAAACCTACTACTATTCCTATAGGGCCTACTCAGCCTACTCTCCCAGCTCACATCCTCCAGTCCTCAACTATCTCATACTCCATCAACAGATAGTCTCAACAACTCTACATCTATCACTAGTAGGGGCATAACTGTGGGATATCAAAGGCCAAAATGTTATATAAACAAATGCACCACAATATTCACCTAGCAATAGTCAGAGAAATATTAAAAATAATAGCACTAGCAGTAATAATTTTCATTCATTGAATGCTTGCTACAATACCAAGCACTATTACATTAAAAGCAGCTATAAATAACAGCATGATAATTATGTTTAAAAGATGACGGCTCTAGGATATGCATCATAATGAGAAAATACCAATTAGAAGTTATCAAAAAGAATGTCTGTCACAGTTGATAGGAAAAGTGAAGCGGTTAATGACTGAATAGACTGGAATAGAGACAGACTTGGGTTACTATTGGCTGTGTAATTAACCTCTCTGGGGCCTGGTTCCCTTACCTATAAAATGAGGATAATAATAGTACCTAGTAATACCAGTACACAGACTGACTAGGAAGAGAAACTAAATAAACATTTTACATTCATTGGCACATTGCCCTGTACATGAGCATTACTCAATAAATGTCAGCTGCTATTATTTGAAAACCATTTTGAGATTGTTCATTATTACAAGGAAGCAGATATAAGTCAAATCATATCTGAAATACAGGGATATGCTATATAAGCTAGATAACACCTTTGACTATAAGATGGGATTTAGGAGGATCCAAAACTAGGGCTATAAAATGGTCCTACCTCTTACAGACATTATTCATCAGATCTATAAATCCACCCAGCCTCAGAATTAGACGTTGGTGCTTATTCCTTAAATGGGAGCCACTATAGTTACCAAAAAAATAACAATCAATCACTCCTGTAACCTCCACTAGGAGGATTAAGTTTTGAGAAAGTTAACGACTGTCAGAAATAAGAATCCTAGGAACCCTCCAGTCCTCTCCTTCCTTTTAATGCTATTGATGACTTGCCATGATATAAGACAAGGGTTCTGCTGGGCAACATCAAGAAAGCCTTCAAAAATAGCAGGGATACAAATTCCCTTTGTTAAGTTTTACACTATGCCAAACTAGAGAATTTATTCTTTATCCTACACTTCCTAAAGAAAACTGTTCCTGAGAATTCTTGGGAAAAGTAGCTATGTAAATCTAACAAGGGACATGTTACATATTTCTAATAACACTGAAAGCATGAAACATTTAGTGCTACTGTTGAGCATATATTATAAACGGAATTCTGAATTACTGCAGTTACATTCGTTCACATACATATTCCACTATACTTAGCCCAGGAAAAGACTTCTAACCCAACCAGTTGGATCACCAACTGCATCCAAAAGACTAAGCAACCAAACTGGCTTTCAATACAAACAAGAATGGGATGCTTTCATATTTTGCCCCACGGGCAAGGGTTATCAAGCCATCAACTCTAAACTGTATGATAACCTTTCATACACAAATGAGTCCTTTATGGGAGGGATGTTCATTTTAAACAGAACTTCTAGAGAAAGGATCGTCCTTCAGAAACAATTCCTAGGATATGAACATCATAAAATATCTTAGGAAGAAATATAGATAAACACTGCTGTCTAACAGAAATATAGTAAAAGTCAAACATGGGATTTTAAATTTTCAAGTCACCACATTAAAAAAAATAAAAAGAAACAAGTTAGGTTAATAATTTACTTAATATATCCAAAATATTATATTTTACACTGTCTGTTGCAGCACCCACTGACAGACTAAACACCTTTCAAGTGCTCAATAACCATACGCGGCTAAGTGGATGCTGCACTGAACCGTGTAAATGTAGCCAATCTATGAATAGGAATAATTGACATATGTGAAGAGCCACGCCTACCTCCACCGTCACCTCAGCCCCTCACCCTCTCTGCTGGAGCCCTTATTGCGTCCCCACCCCTCATGGAACCATAGTCCACACCAAGTTGTGAGGAAGAAGGGGGAAGGAATACGTTTTCAACAAATCAAGTTGGAAACTCAAACCCATTTCCCATTAGAAACAATGATAAACACAATAGGTCTATGGCTAAGTGACATTAAGGATTAAAAAGGCTTTCCTGGGGAGGAAGGTCTGGGAACCTAATCACTACTTCCAACGTTGTATCCAGGAGATACTGTGTTCCAAGCTCCCAATACACAGTTACAAAGGGACTGCCTGGGTCTCTCATTTGCACTCTTTTGGTAAAAGAGAACTAGGAGGAGGCCATGTTTACAAAGAGTTTTTCATTTAAGGACTTAAATGAAACGTGCAGTTTCCTTTTTTTCACTGCCCTTCTCACTCCCATAAGGAGGGTCCTTCAATCCTGCCCTTCCCTAGAAAACATATTTCTTCCTGAGATGTGGAACCGCTCCCATATTTTTTCATTCTGTGAAACTGAGAACCCTGTGTTCTAAATCATAATTACCTTCCCAAAGCAAAGGCAAACTGAAAAGGAAAATATCTGCCCTTTCCTTTCCTGTGCCCACCCCCACCCCAATCCCAACTGTAGGCCAAAAGCTCTCAAGTAGCAAGCACTATTACAAAACGAGGCAATTTCAACTACAACCTCTGGGTTTCCCTAGCCTTTTATTCTCCTTTCCCTTTAGCTCACTTAAAAGGTAATTATAACCAAACAAGCATACAGACAAGCTTTGTCCTATTTCTCTTCGATTCCACCTATGAGCTCTGCATCCCACAAGAAATGTACAAACTCTAGCTTGCAGGTTTCAAAGCTTTTCTGTGGTCTGGTCTTAACTAGTTATAGTCTTGAGACACATCAGATTCTCAGTCCTGTACATCCTCCTCCCTCGCCTCCAGGTATTTGGTTAAGATTCATTTGGTTAAATGTCATTTGCTCTTGACGTTTCCCATATCCTAAGCCACCTCCTCTAGTCAGCTTTTTCCAGTGACTATCCTCAAGACCTTCAATGACAAGGACCATGTCTTTTATTATTCTGGTCCCTCCTTAGGCCAGGTCTTTCTGGTTTCACCTTAGGCCCCTATAACAGAGCCTGGTGCAGAGGGGATGCTCAAGAAGTATATGGTAAATGAATGCCTAGACTGCTGTAATGTCGATCCACTGTTAGACTTGTCTTTTGGTAATGCCATTTTGATGATATCACTACAACTGATCTAATAAAAGTCAGATCAGTAATTACATGCCGGGGAGAGATGGATTGCAAAAAGATGCAAGAGGCATTTTCCTGGTTGATGGAAATGTTATATATCTTGGCCTGGGATGGTGGTTACAATGAATGTATAAATATAAAAATGCATCATATCATTAGAATTCATGTATTTTACTGTATATAAATTATACTTTGATAAAAAAGGAAAAAAGGGAAATATATACACTTATCTTGTAAAAAATACATTAAGATCCTACCATATTATAAACTTGAACTTATATGAAAATGCTAGGGGCAATAAACATTAAATATATCAAATTGTTAATAGTGATTACTCTCTGGGGAAGAGTACTGGGAATGAGGTAAGCTTAGACATGAGGGGAATAAGTAGCTTTGACACTTAAATATTGCTTGAAATCTTTTTTCCATTTGTTGAGTACCTATTAAAATCTAAACACTCCCTTGGGTACTAGGGATACAAATACCTAGAAGTTCAAATATTTGCCCTTAAAGAGCTCACATTAGGGAAGTCAACATAAATACTAATAGTCACCATATAAAATGCTAAATGCTATATAGTTAAGGTGTGGACAACATGTTAAAGGATCGCAGAGGGAGTTGGTATACTGCTTGGAGTAGGGAAAAGGCAGAGGGACAAGATGATTTTTGAGAACATAGAATAAAGACCTGAGGTATGTCAGGCCAACCAATATGTCCCAGGCAGAGGGAACAACATTTACAAATGGCACAGAAGAAAGTGCCATAGTATGTTGGAGAGGAGGACCTATTTTCTCACTGTGGCTGAAGCCTCAGGTCCGTGAGAAGAGAAGAGACGGCAGAGACATGATTAGATAGGGCCAGATCATGAAGGGCCTTGGAGGCCAGGCCAAGAAATTCACTTTTATTGGGAAATGTAATGGAGTGCCACTGAAAGATTTTTTCATAGGGGAAGACTTTATTTTACTTAAAGAATGATCAATCTGAGGGCAATGCAGGGAAGGAATCAATGGAGAGCAGAACTGGAAGTACGGAGAACAATTGAGTGGCTGCTTGCAAGTGAGAAATGATGAAGGTTGAAACATGGAGCAATTAAGAATGAATGGATACAAGAGAGGTTGAGGATGCAGAACACACAGGCCTCCACAATTTTGTCAGTCATCTTCCCTAGTCATCTTCCACCTGATCCCTAGTCTCAAGGTTACATTGCCCAGAGATCTAGTCTTCTACCATTAACTCTCCCCTTTTCTTCTTTCAAAATAATTATTGCTGCATGCCTCAAATGGCCAGTAAAGCATGGTGGATAAGAAAGCAAGATCATGGGAGAAGCAATCCATCGTACAAGTCAATGCACTGTCTGCATGGTATTTTGAATTTTAAAAGCATCTTTCATTGTCTAAGATTGCTCTCACAGGCCATGTTGCTACCATTTCACCGTTAAGCTTTTCCATAGCTTCTTAACCACAATGAAAGGCTCCCCTAAAAGTCACTCCTTTTGCAAATAAGGCCTATAAAATATATTCATGGGCATATGAAAAAGTTACGTCTTAGTTAAAATTCCAAAAAATGCCTCTAACACATATCATTTTAAAAGCTTAAATTTACTTCCTAAATCTGTAAGATGAAATGTTGCTATTTTCTGATACACGTTGGCAAAGGCATGCAAACACCAGTAAGTAAAACTAGCTACAGGATGTGAAAAGGCAACACTCAAGGGAAAATTTTAGTTTTTCAAATGTATGTTTTCAAATTACAGATTTAGGATATTTCTTTGAAACATTATCTTTTCCTATTTATAAAAAACTTCTGGCCAGTATTTTATACATGTGTTTCAACTATTTCTAGAAAAGTGACTCCATTTTATGTTTAGAAAAATAATTTCCTTCAACAAAAAATAAATAATTTTAACAAAGTAGCTTCTAACAGAAAACTATTTTGAATACTTTTGTTAGTATATACCCTACTCTAATGGCTTACTTTCTTCCATAGTGATAGTAGTACAAGCCTACGTCTTCTATTCACTGAATAAAAGGAAATAATGATTCATAGCAAAAAAAAAAAAAAAAAAAAAAAAAAAAAAAAAAAAAAAAAAAAAAAAAAAAAAAAAAAAAAAAAAAAAAAAAAAATTCCAAAACATAACACTTTAAAAAACCACAGGTTAGTTTTATAAGGATACGTTAGACATTTTAAAATGTTAAACAGGGTTTCATGCTAGCTGTGTACACTGAAGATACCACGGCATAAAGGTAGGGTAAACACTAGTAACACTGTGCATAAAACTTGTCTAGAAAGCAACATAACAGATGTAGCACACAATGCTTGCATTTCATATACTTTTTATATGGTACTCAAGTCAAACTTTATTCCATCCATGCAAACCTGGACTGCAAGTAACAGATATGGCTAATTTTAAAAGAATACGCAGCTATATAGTAAGGGATATGCGGTAAAAAGTTCCAAAGTCTGGTGAAATACTATATTCACATATTCAACAGTATACATTAGTGAAAAATTCCAGTCACAGTAACTTTTCACAAGATTTATAGTCAGAGCTTATAAGTGGATATACTGGGAAGAGTTACATGCCTATTAAGAAAAAATCTTCCAACCAAATGCACAACTCATGCCTGTTATAAACACCAACAGGAACAAACCTTCCAGTAGAAAATAAAGTTCATTTTACAATGTTTAGACTTGGAGACAACCAAGACCCAGAAGTAAGCAGTTATTGTGAGAAAGGAGAAACAATGGCCTTTAACCTTAGAGAAAAAATATATATATATATATATATATATATATATATATATACTCACATTCTGCAAAAGAATAAGCTACCAATAAAATCCTAGCCAACATCACTTTGCTGAAAAGACCTCAGGCTCCTAATGAGAGTGAAGTTTTTAAGTAGTAACTAAGATGCCTGCTGACAATCAAAGAGAGACCTATTTGATAATCAGTGTGACAGAAAACAGACATTTATGGCTCCCAGCTATTAGCAAGTGAAAGACTAGACTAAATTTTAAGAAAAAAAAAAAAATCACCAGATGTTCTAAAATTTCAGACTTCCAAGCTGGTTAGATCCTAAAAGCAAAAGAACAAATAGTTACCACATGCTGAGAGGGTTGGAGGCAGGCTGGCAGGAGAGTGATTGAAAAGAGACTCAGAAAAAGAGAATGCTACCAAAATATGGCATATTATTAATAATTCACGTATAGAGAACAAAATGACAAGAACATCATTAAGATCATTAACCTTTTCCTAGGACATGTAGTTATCATCTAAGAGTACAATGAAAAACTTTGGAAGATAGACTAAGAAGATAACCAATGACTAATAATTAAACATATTACAAAACATATCTTCCCATATATCTGACCTACATATTGAAAAAAAAAAACATCAAACTCAATTTGGAAACTTGCTTTTTGCTTTAGGAAAAAAAATGTAGTATATAAAATGACAGGATAAAAAGAGCTATCTGATGAAATTTCCAGTAAAAACAAAATCCAACTTTTCCCGTCTGTTCTATAGAACTATCTGGAGCCCTTAAAATAGCATGGATGAATTACACAGCCATTAAAATTTTTAAGTATGAAGACTATGTGGCGACCTGGAATAATTCATGGCACAAAAATAGGTGGAAAAAGCGGAATACAAAGTAATATGTGCACTGTAATTACAATGCTAGGCTAAAAGATGTAATGATGGTTAAGAATGAGGTTTATTTCCTTTCCCAAGTTTCTGTAAATACTGTTTCAATAAGTTTTATAGATGGAAAACTATCTTTAAACGATACTTCTTGGCATATGGAAACATGATAAATAAGTTGTTCCTTTTTTTTTTTTCTGAGACATAGTTTCACTTTGTTGCCCAGGCTGGAGTGCAGCAGAGTCTCAGCTCATTGCAACCTCCGCCTCCCAGGTTCAAGCAATTCTAGTGCCTCAGCCTCCAGCGTAGGTGAGATTACAGGCGCTCGTCACCACGCCTGGCTGACTTTTTTTTTTTTTTTTAAGTAGAGACGGGGTTTCGCCATGTTGCATAGGCTGGTCTCGAACTCTCGAGCTCAAGCAATCCGCCCACCTCGGCTTCCCAAAGTAATAGGATTACAGCACCGCACCCGGCCAATAAGGCAGACTGATTTGTAGTTTTTTATTACTTCGAATTAAGGAGTATGTCTTCAAATCCATACTACAAATGGTGGATTCTTATCTGTATTAGCAGTCAAAGGGTATAGACATTCAGACGTAGGATGTTTAAACATCTGCTTTTCTATGTGGAAAAAAAATAATCACATCCTTTTGGGAAAACAGACATTTAAAAAAAGCTTACAGCATTTTGAAATATGTCTACTCAATTTTTCTAAATGGCTAAAATAACAAACTGAAAACAAAGCATCGAAACCAAAGCAGTTTTAAGGGGAACCTACTAATTAAACTGTTAACCGGAGTTACAAAATTAGTTTCTCTTTGGTTTCTTTCTGCCTGAAGGAACACTCTCTTTGGCCGACTATTCAGCTTGCTAGGTTCCAGTCATTAAAACACCTCACTCTACAGAAACGGATCACAACACATCAGACTGCGTCTCCCTAGCACTATTAAGATTATTCTGAGGAAAACAGAAAAAGCCTAACAAAAGACGTCAAGGATTGTAGAAATATTTTTAAATTTTCAATATGCAAGCAGGACTCCTATGCAGGTTGATTTAACAGTTTAAATTCTATTTTATCTGGCCACTGCAGGCAAAGCAGCAGTTCTTTATCTGTTCACCATAGGAACATAAATTACCCCACAGAGGCTGTCGTCCCTACTTTTCTCCTGTAGGTCAGAATCAAATCATCGAACTTGACTATTATAAATGCTCACATTTGAGTCCTCCTCTTCCTTTCTTTCTTGCCCCTGGATAAATTCCTACGTGGCTAGCACAAACCTAATTTATGATATAAATAGGTAGAGCGGGTCCCCAAAAAGCTCTGCCCCTGTGGGTTCGCACTCGGCACGTCCCCCTATGTGTCGTTGCTTCGCTGGAATTTCCAATGAAACAGTAACAGTAGCTAAGGTAACTGAGAGCGGGGCTGAACCTGGCCAATTCCGGAGCAGAAACGCAGTGACTTGCTCCGGGTCTGGGGGTGGGGAGGCTGGCGGCGCGGACAGATTTCCGATTGGGCGGGGGTGGTGAGAGGCCATCGAGTGCAAAGACGGTTGTCTGGTCTTTGAAGGCCGGCGGCTGGCTCTGCCACGCTCTCAGCAGGAAGGGGAGGGGAGCCGGAGGAAGAGGGAGAGAAGGAGAAGCTGCGAAGAGCTCGAGGAGGGGCAGGAAGGAGGGGCCGGAGGAGGAGCCCAGGCTCCGGGAAAGCCCGCGCGCCCAGCCCGCAGGACCTCGGGGCGGAGTCGCAGGCTCCGCCCGGACCCTGGGCAGCGGCCGCCACCACCGCCTGGCGCAGTGCGCCTCGAAGGGGCGGGCCCGCCTCGCAGCCTCCCTCCTGGTTTCGGGCCCTCCTTCCCCGCTCCTCCCTCCCCTCCCTCCTTTCCATCTCAGCAGCGCCCTCAGTCTCCCTCTCGCAGGCTCATACAAAAGCAAAATGTCCGCCATGTTCCTAGGCGGCTGCGGTTGTAGCGCCACGAGCTCGGCCCTCCTGCGGTTTCTCCCCGGGGCTGCTCGTCGCCGGTCCCCTCTCCCCGACCCCAGGCGCGACAGCTACTCCGAAGCCGCCGACGGCACCACTCCGCCCGCCCCCTGCGCCCCCCCGCCGCCCGCCCCGCCGGGCGACGCAGGACCGTCTCAGGCGGGGGCAGGGGTGTAAGCAGCCCCCGCCGACTTGCTCCCGCTTCCCGCCTGTCCCCCCACCCGTGCCCCTTTACCTTGATACAGTACGGGGGTTCATCGTAGGTGACCAGCATGTACCTGTCTCCACGGCTGGCCGGGTCCCGGGCGCGCAGCTGCGGGGCGAGGGATGACGGAGGGGGTCGCGTAGGAAAGGAGGGGGGAGGGCGATACAAACGTTACAGAAGCACCTCAATCCACACCCCGAAATCCCTCGGGAGCTTTCCCATTTCTCCCCTCCCCTCCCTTTACCTTCAAGAATAACTCCACAGCGCCTTTGGCAATGTCTAAATAGGAGGTGCCCAGGTCAGTGCGCTGGTTCATAGAGGCGGACGTGTCTACGAGGAACAGCAGGATGGGCATCTTCCCCCGCACCCCTGCCTCCGCTTCCCACTCTCTTGGCCCTCTTGCCTCACTGCCACGTACGGCCACCCGAACCCTCAACTCTCGCAGAGTCAGGGGGCAAGGAGCAAGAGGAAGAGGGGGAGACGGGACGGGACGGATGGGACCGCTCCTGGCCTCCTCTTTCTGCAGCCCCACCTCCTCTCCCTCCAAGGGAACTTGAAAGTGTGAGCGTGTGTAGCCCTCGGGGCCCTCCCCCTTCCTCTCTTCTGCTGCCACCACTACTGCCGCCGCCGCCGCTGCCAGGACTACTGCCTAAGCATCCGTCCGCGCTCACTAGAGCGCTGGCCCCAGACTGAGCGCCGTCTCTGTTCACTGACAACTTCTGCCTGCTCACCTACCATCGGTACCATGTGACCAGAATCCATGCCATTGGCTGCCAATTATGTGTTATTTGCATATTCATTAGATGACAGGACTGGGGGAGGGACTTGGGCGAACGCTGGGAGTTGAAGTTTGAACCCAGGCAGAGGGTAAGGGGAAGTATTAAGGACCCTCGCTAGGATTTTCCTTTAAAATACTTGGAAACAGTTCGAATAATTAGTTCGGGTGGTTTAGATGGATTTTTCTATCGCTCTACAAACAGGATCATTCGAAAGGAAGAGTGAATTTGAGCAACAGTTGTACAGAACTCCAGAAGCAGATGCTTGGACAGTCTGCACAGAAAACGCTTTGCTAACTGCAATCGATCAATCCTGCCAGTGGAGAAGACGAAAATATTTCAGAAGCAGCAAACTTCTTTCCTGGCAGGACATACTCGCATTCCTTTAGATCCCTCCCACTTCTTGATCAGTATTTGTGAGTCCGTTGCTGGCCTTGCATTCCACATATATCTACTTAGAAAGGAAACTAAAGTTTAAACTCAGTTACCTAAACTGGCCTTTTGTATGCACAGGCTTCTTCAGTTTCACTAACCCCTTTGAAACATTGGCCTGCCTGTGATAATTCCACCACTGTTCTCTCTGCGCAGCCTTTACACTTGGGAGGTTTGCAAACCTAGATTCTGATTCAACTCGCACATTGATTGATTGATTGATTCATTCATTCCTGTATTTATTTTTATAAATAAATAAAGAGGATCTCGCTTGATGACCTCGGCTGGAGTACGGTGGCCCCATCTTAGCTGCCTGCAGTGTCCAGCTCCTGCGCTCGAGCAATCCTCCCACCTCAGCCTCCTAAGTAGCTGGGACTACAGGGGTATGCTCTTAACTCACGTTTATTGAGCATCTGTGAAGTGCCAGGCACCCATGGTAGCCTTGTTTAATCTTTCAATTAATTATGGCAGATGGCATTATATTCAATTTTCGTAGAGGAAACTGCAGCTCCCTGAGGCTAGGGTAACAACGATGGATGCTCTCAGGTCTGGCTCTGTGAAGAGACTCAATAAGTGGCCAACCACACTTGATTGACTACTTCATATGACACAATTTTTAAATTTGGACATGTGTATTCCTGGCAATTACTATGCACAATGTGGAATCCGGGTCTTCAATGAGTTTGCAATTTCATTGAGGAGAGACGATGACATATACATGTATAATATTTTATATATTCTGGCTGGGTTCAGTGGCTCATGCCTGTAATTCCAGCGTGTTGAGAGGCCGAGGTGGGTGGATCATTTGAGTTCAGGAGTTTGAGACCAGCCTGGCCAGCATGGTGAAACCCTGTTTCATCTAGACTAAAAATACAAAAATTAGCCAGGCACCTGTAGTTCCAGCTACTTGGGAGGCTGAAGCAGAAGAATCACTTCAACCCAAGAGGCAGAGGTTGTAGGGAGCTGAGATCACACCACTACACTCCAACCTAGGCGACAGAGCAAGATTCTGTCTCAAAAAAAAAAAAAAAAAGGTATTTTACATATTCTATGTACACATTAAATCTGTGTGTGTATATATATAATTTCTGTGAATTATATGTTTATATATGATATATACACATTCAATAATATTCTCAGAGAAATAAGATTTTAAAAGAAGTCACATGGCAGTATGTGAATCAGGGACAAACATGGATGCAAATTAAAAAGGGCTATGGAAACAATGGTCTAGTGGTCTAGAAATTTAGGGGATTTTATGAACAAGGCACAAAGGAGGAAGAGAGGGAATATGGATTGGAAGGAATGGTATGAACAAAGATTCAGCCAAAGATAGTACTATGTATGGTATATTTAAAACCATTCTGGTGGAATGTAGGAAATTAATGAAGAATTAAGGATGAAAAAGATACTAGAAATCTCCATTTCCATTCTGATACAAATATCAATGTAGAAGGGCAATGCCTACATGGGCTAGGGTACAAAAAGTACAGGACTGTTGGGGGCAGTGTGTTAGTTTTCTACTTCTGTGACAAATTTAGCAGCTTAAAACAACACAGGCATTTACTATCTCACAGTTTCTATGAGTCAGGGGTCTGGGTTTAACTGGGTTCTCTACTTAATCTCATACGGCTGTAGTCAAATTGTCACCCAGGCTGTTTTTATCTGGAGATTCAACTGGAAAAGAATTGGCTTCCAGTCTCATTCAGATTTCTGGCAGAATTCACTTCCTTGGGGCAGTATGCTGGTGACCAGAAGCCACCTTCAGGTCCACCTGCTCTGCAGGTCTCTGCCACATGACTTTCTCCACTGGCTGTTCACAACATAGCTGCTTCTTCAGGGCCAGCAGAGAAATCTCTCACTCCAAGATGGAACCTTATATAAAATAGATAATCTCAAGAGTGCTATCCATTACTTTGCCATGTTGTATTGACTAGAAGCAAGTCACAGGACCCACCCACACTCAAGGAAAGGATATTATACAGGATGTAAGACCAAGGGGTGGAGAACATGGGACCACATTACAATCCTCCCTAACATTAGATAGGGATGGGATTTTAAGATGGGGATGGGATTATTACCTGGAAACAAACTGCCTAGTTCACAGTTTTTGTGAGACGGAGTCTTGCTCTGTCACCCAAACTGCAACATAGTGGCGTGATCTCAGCTCACTGCAACCTCTGCCTCCCAGGTTCAAGCAATTCTGCTGCCTCAGCCTCCTGAGTAGCTGGGGCCATAGGCATGCGCCACCATGTTAGGCTAATTTTTGAATTTTGAGTAGAAACAGAGTTTCACCATGTTGGCCAGGCTAGTCTCGAGTTCCTGACCTCAAGTGATCTGCCCACTTCAGTCTCCCAAATTGCTGGGATTACAGGTGTGAGTCGCCATGCCCAGCCTGTTAAAGTCAATTCTGAGTAATACTATATAAGCTTTCAGCCTACCAAATAAATGCATTGGGTTGACTGGTTGCTTAAACTATCCTTTGGTTAAAGAATTACAAGATTTCCTATTAGGAGTTTATATTTTATTTTGTG
>NW_016108179.1:124870-132070 GCF_001604975.1 Cebus imitator | reverse complement strand
GAGAATAAGGACTGCTGAGTCATGATATCCCCCAGTTTACAAATGGTATTTTAAGATGACATTTTAAAATCTCCTTTATACTTTCCTCCCAACTTTTCAATGAGTATGCCTTACTGTTATAATCAGAAAAGGGGCTATGTTTAAAATTACATTAAAAGAATTGTAAAAAGTTCTTCCAACGTGAATACTACTGAGACAATTTTCAATAATGACTTACCAGCATTAGTGAAGCACAAATAGTCTCAGTCACACAATGCTCCTGTGGTTGAGGATACACACGGTCCCACAGAGTGACCTTCTAAGGACAAGATATTCTCCCCATGCAGGTGAATGCCTTTTAATATATTTATTTTTTTCTAACAGGACATATTATTGATTCTTTTTGGCAAAATCAAATGGAATTAAAATCATGTTTGCATAGAATCTGAAAAATACTTGTGTCTCAGTATAAACTACAAAAATGGCAATATACAAAAAAAAACCATGTAATGGATTTATGGGCTTATTCAGATTAAACCAAACCCCAAGCTGTCACCAAGAAGCTTCTCTTTGTCACTTCCTGGAGGAAAGTAAGCTCTTTATTATGCTAGAAAGTGTGTAGACTTCTCCACTGTGTTTCTTTGGCACACATCAACACTAAACCATACAGCGCCCTTTCTACATCTTTCTCTGCTACAGAACATCAGCCTCTTCATGTAATAGGTTCTTTCTGCCTCGGGTTTGTTTCTTGTACTAGAATGTAAGCTACTTGAGAGCAGCTAGAGTCTATAACCAATGCCTGGTGCAAAGTACTTGCTCCGTAAATGGTTATTGAAAGAAATTGTCAAATGTGCTGTGTTTTTCATTTTTTAATCGCCTTTCCAGGTGCTTGGATATTATCCTGTAGCTCCTTTCCTAGGGTTACCCAGCCCTCCCATGTTGCCCCCTGCCTGCCATCTCTCACAGGAGCAGGGTGGTAGGCCCCGCTGCCTCTTCCCTATGGATCCAGGGCCTTTTGGAATTGGGCTCCAGGCGGCCCCTTCAGGCCAAGGCATTGAACTGACAGTCTTCACTGCCTGCCCAAAACTCTGCTAACTTCCCTTTTGTTCTACTCATGTTTCCTTATGAAATGGCTGTTTTTTGGGCCACTGCTCACTGTTTATCGCCTTCAGTCAAATCGTCTTCCCAACTGCTTCCAAATTTCAGACCCTATGGCCTACATTAACCGTCCTGTCTTCTTTTCAATTTTCTCACGTTTTTTGAACTTGTGAGCTCTTGAAACGAGTTTCCTATTTCCTCTTCAAGTTCTTGCTCTTCATCTGCCTTTCATTCACTAGTAACCCCTAAATAAATTCATTTTAATACTACACCGTACTCCCCCATGTCTGGAGTTACCAGATATCTCTCAGGAAGGAATTCCTACCAAATACTCCTCTCGTGGCCTTCATTCCCCTCATACAAGTGTTCACAGACTTTGCCCCACGTTTACATTTAATGTTGTGGTATGGTCCATTACCATACAGCTGATGCTTTGTTTCGGCGAGAGTTAGTTTGATTTTTTACTCTCCAAAGATTTGTCACCTCTTGTCTTTAAGCAGTTCCTAATCACTATATATATATATATATATATATATATATATATATTTTTTTTTTTTTTTTCCTGGTAGAGACGGGGTTTCGCCATGTTGCATAGGCTGGTCTCGAACTCTCGAGCTCAAGCAATCCGCCCACCTCGGCTTCCCAAAGTAATAGGATTACAGCACCGCACCCGGCCAATAAGGCAGACTGATTTGTAGTTTTTTATTACTTCGAATTAAGGAGTATGTCTTCAAATCCATACTACAAATGGTGGATTCTTATCTGTATTAGCAGTCAAAGGGTATAGACATTCAGACGTAGGATGTTTAAACATCTGCTTTTCTATGTGGAAAAAAAATAATCACATCCTTTTGGGAAAACAGACATTTAAAAAAAGCTTACAGCATTTTGAAATATGTCTACTCAATTTTTCTAAATGGCTAAAATAACAAACTGAAAACAAAGCATCGAAACCAAAGCAGTTTTAAGGGGAACCTACTAATTAAACTGTTAACCGGAGTTACAAAATTAGTTTCTCTTTGGTTTCTTTCTGCCTGAAGGAACACTCTCTTTGGCCGACTATTCAGCTTGCTAGGTTCCAGTCATTAAAACACCTCACTCTACAGAAACGGATCACAACACATCAGACTGCGTCTCCCTAGCACTATTAAGATTATTCTGAGGAAAACAGAAAAAGCCTAACAAAAGACGTCAAGGATTGTAGAAATATTTTTAAATTTTCAATATGCAAGCAGGACTCCTATGCAGGTTGATTTAACAGTTTAAATTCTATTTTATCTGGCCACTGCAGGCAAAGCAGCAGTTCTTTATCTGTTCACCATAGGAACATAAATTACCCCACAGAGGCTGTCGTCCCTACTTTTCTCCTGTAGGTCAGAATCAAATCATCGAACTTGACTATTATAAATGCTCACATTTGAGTCCTCCTCTTCCTTTCTTTCTTGCCCCTGGATAAATTCCTACGTGGCTAGCACAAACCTAATTTATGATATAAATAGGTAGAGCGGGTCCCCAAAAAGCTCTGCCCCTGTGGGTTCGCACTCGGCACGTCCCCCTATGTGTCGTTGCTTCGCTGGAATTTCCAATGAAACAGTAACAGTAGCTAAGGTAACTGAGAGCGGGGCTGAACCTGGCCAATTCCGGAGCAGAAACGCAGTGACTTGCTCCGGGTCTGGGGGTGGGGAGGCTGGCGGCGCGGACAGATTTCCGATTGGGCGGGGGTGGTGAGAGGCCATCGAGTGCAAAGACGGTTGTCTGGTCTTTGAAGGCCGGCGGCTGGCTCTGCCACGCTCTCAGCAGGAAGGGGAGGGGAGCCGGAGGAAGAGGGAGAGAAGGAGAAGCTGCGAAGAGCTCGAGGAGGGGCAGGAAGGAGGGGCCGGAGGAGGAGCCCAGGCTCCGGGAAAGCCCGCGCGCCCAGCCCGCAGGACCTCGGGGCGGAGTCGCAGGCTCCGCCCGGACCCTGGGCAGCGGCCGCCACCACCGCCTGGCGCAGTGCGCCTCGAAGGGGCGGGCCCGCCTCGCAGCCTCCCTCCTGGTTTCGGGCCCTCCTTCCCCGCTCCTCCCTCCCCTCCCTCCTTTCCATCTCAGCAGCGCCCTCAGTCTCCCTCTCGCAGGCTCATACAAAAGCAAAATGTCCGCCATGTTCCTAGGCGGCTGCGGTTGTAGCGCCACGAGCTCGGCCCTCCTGCGGTTTCTCCCCGGGGCTGCTCGTCGCCGGTCCCCTCTCCCCGACCCCAGGCGCGACAGCTACTCCGAAGCCGCCGACGGCACCACTCCGCCCGCCCCCTGCGCCCCCCCGCCGCCCGCCCCGCCGGGCGACGCAGGACCGTCTCAGGCGGGGGCAGGGGTGTAAGCAGCCCCCGCCGACTTGCTCCCGCTTCCCGCCTGTCCCCCCACCCGTGCCCCTTTACCTTGATACAGTACGGGGGTTCATCGTAGGTGACCAGCATGTACCTGTCTCCACGGCTGGCCGGGTCCCGGGCGCGCAGCTGCGGGGCGAGGGATGACGGAGGGGGTCGCGTAGGAAAGGAGGGGGGAGGGCGATACAAACGTTACAGAAGCACCTCAATCCACACCCCGAAATCCCTCGGGAGCTTTCCCATTTCTCCCCTCCCCTCCCTTTACCTTCAAGAATAACTCCACAGCGCCTTTGGCAATGTCTAAATAGGAGGTGCCCAGGTCAGTGCGCTGGTTCATAGAGGCGGACGTGTCTACGAGGAACAGCAGGATGGGCATCTTCCCCCGCACCCCTGCCTCCGCTTCCCACTCTCTTGGCCCTCTTGCCTCACTGCCACGTACGGCCACCCGAACCCTCAACTCTCGCAGAGTCAGGGGGCAAGGAGCAAGAGGAAGAGGGGGAGACGGGACGGGACGGATGGGACCGCTCCTGGCCTCCTCTTTCTGCAGCCCCACCTCCTCTCCCTCCAA
This sequence comes from Cebus imitator, assembly GCF_001604975.1. NCBI lineage: Eukaryota > Metazoa > Chordata > Mammalia > Primates > Cebidae > Cebus > Cebus imitator. The sequence continues at coordinate 128,065 of NW_016108179.1, read as the reverse complement.
GGGAACTTGAAAGTGTGAGCGTGTGTAGCCCTCGGGGCCCTCCCCCTTCCTCTCTTCTGCTGCCACCACTACTGCCGCCGCCGCCGCTGCCAGGACTACTGCCTAAGCATCCGTCCGCGCTCACTAGAGCGCTGGCCCCAGACTGAGCGCCGTCTCTGTTCACTGACAACTTCTGCCTGCTCACCTACCATCGGTACCATGTGACCAGAATCCATGCCATTGGCTGCCAATTATGTGTTATTTGCATATTCATTAGATGACAGGACTGGGGGAGGGACTTGGGCGAACGCTGGGAGTTGAAGTTTGAACCCAGGCAGAGGGTAAGGGGAAGTATTAAGGACCCTCGCTAGGATTTTCCTTTAAAATACTTGGAAACAGTTCGAATAATTAGTTCGGGTGGTTTAGATGGATTTTTCTATCGCTCTACAAACAGGATCATTCGAAAGGAAGAGTGAATTTGAGCAACAGTTGTACAGAACTCCAGAAGCAGATGCTTGGACAGTCTGCACAGAAAACGCTTTGCTAACTGCAATCGATCAATCCTGCCAGTGGAGAAGACGAAAATATTTCAGAAGCAGCAAACTTCTTTCCTGGCAGGACATACTCGCATTCCTTTAGATCCCTCCCACTTCTTGATCAGTATTTGTGAGTCCGTTGCTGGCCTTGCATTCCACATATATCTACTTAGAAAGGAAACTAAAGTTTAAACTCAGTTACCTAAACTGGCCTTTTGTATGCACAGGCTTCTTCAGTTTCACTAACCCCTTTGAAACATTGGCCTGCCTGTGATAATTCCACCACTGTTCTCTCTGCGCAGCCTTTACACTTGGGAGGTTTGCAAACCTAGATTCTGATTCAACTCGCACATTGATTGATTGATTGATTCATTCATTCCTGTATTTATTTTTATAAATAAATAAAGAGGATCTCGCTTGATGACCTCGGCTGGAGTACGGTGGCCCCATCTTAGCTGCCTGCAGTGTCCAGCTCCTGCGCTCGAGCAATCCTCCCACCTCAGCCTCCTAAGTAGCTGGGACTACAGGGGTATGCTCTTAACTCACGTTTATTGAGCATCTGTGAAGTGCCAGGCACCCATGGTAGCCTTGTTTAATCTTTCAATTAATTATGGCAGATGGCATTATATTCAATTTTCGTAGAGGAAACTGCAGCTCCCTGAGGCTAGGGTAACAACGATGGATGCTCTCAGGTCTGGCTCTGTGAAGAGACTCAATAAGTGGCCAACCACACTTGATTGACTACTTCATATGACACAATTTTTAAATTTGGACATGTGTATTCCTGGCAATTACTATGCACAATGTGGAATCCGGGTCTTCAATGAGTTTGCAATTTCATTGAGGAGAGACGATGACATATACATGTATAATATTTTATATATTCTGGCTGGGTTCAGTGGCTCATGCCTGTAATTCCAGCGTGTTGAGAGGCCGAGGTGGGTGGATCATTTGAGTTCAGGAGTTTGAGACCAGCCTGGCCAGCATGGTGAAACCCTGTTTCATCTAGACTAAAAATACAAAAATTAGCCAGGCACCTGTAGTTCCAGCTACTTGGGAGGCTGAAGCAGAAGAATCACTTCAACCCAAGAGGCAGAGGTTGTAGGGAGCTGAGATCACACCACTACACTCCAACCTAGGCGACAGAGCAAGATTCTGTCTCAAAAAAAAAAAAAAAAAGGTATTTTACATATTCTATGTACACATTAAATCTGTGTGTGTATATATATAATTTCTGTGAATTATATGTTTATATATGATATATACACATTCAATAATATTCTCAGAGAAATAAGATTTTAAAAGAAGTCACATGGCAGTATGTGAATCAGGGACAAACATGGATGCAAATTAAAAAGGGCTATGGAAACAATGGTCTAGTGGTCTAGAAATTTAGGGGATTTTATGAACAAGGCACAAAGGAGGAAGAGAGGGAATATGGATTGGAAGGAATGGTATGAACAAAGATTCAGCCAAAGATAGTACTATGTATGGTATATTTAAAACCATTCTGGTGGAATGTAGGAAATTAATGAAGAATTAAGGATGAAAAAGATACTAGAAATCTCCATTTCCATTCTGATACAAATATCAATGTAGAAGGGCAATGCCTACATGGGCTAGGGTACAAAAAGTACAGGACTGTTGGGGGCAGTGTGTTAGTTTTCTACTTCTGTGACAAATTTAGCAGCTTAAAACAACACAGGCATTTACTATCTCACAGTTTCTATGAGTCAGGGGTCTGGGTTTAACTGGGTTCTCTACTTAATCTCATACGGCTGTAGTCAAATTGTCACCCAGGCTGTTTTTATCTGGAGATTCAACTGGAAAAGAATTGGCTTCCAGTCTCATTCAGATTTCTGGCAGAATTCACTTCCTTGGGGCAGTATGCTGGTGACCAGAAGCCACCTTCAGGTCCACCTGCTCTGCAGGTCTCTGCCACATGACTTTCTCCACTGGCTGTTCACAACATAGCTGCTTCTTCAGGGCCAGCAGAGAAATCTCTCACTCCAAGATGGAACCTTATATAAAATAGATAATCTCAAGAGTGCTATCCATTACTTTGCCATGTTGTATTGACTAGAAGCAAGTCACAGGACCCACCCACACTCAAGGAAAGGATATTATACAGGATGTAAGACCAAGGGGTGGAGAACATGGGACCACATTACAATCCTCCCTAACATTAGATAGGGATGGGATTTTAAGATGGGGATGGGATTATTACCTGGAAACAAACTGCCTAGTTCACAGTTTTTGTGAGACGGAGTCTTGCTCTGTCACCCAAACTGCAACATAGTGGCGTGATCTCAGCTCACTGCAACCTCTGCCTCCCAGGTTCAAGCAATTCTGCTGCCTCAGCCTCCTGAGTAGCTGGGGCCATAGGCATGCGCCACCATGTTAGGCTAATTTTTGAATTTTGAGTAGAAACAGAGTTTCACCATGTTGGCCAGGCTAGTCTCGAGTTCCTGACCTCAAGTGATCTGCCCACTTCAGTCTCCCAAATTGCTGGGATTACAGGTGTGAGTCGCCATGCCCAGCCTGTTAAAGTCAATTCTGAGTAATACTATATAAGCTTTCAGCCTACCAAATAAATGCATTGGGTTGACTGGTTGCTTAAACTATCCTTTGGTTAAAGAATTACAAGATTTCCTATTAGGAGTTTATATTTTATTTTGTG
>NW_016108179.1:118710-124730 GCF_001604975.1 Cebus imitator | reverse complement strand
AGACAGGGTCACACTCTGTCACCCAGGCTGGAGTGCAGTGGTGTGATCACAACTCACTAGAACCTCAACCTCCCCAGCTCAGGTGATCCTCCCACCGCAGCGTCCCGAGTAAATGGAACTACGGGTGCTTGCCACCATACCTGGCTAGTGTTTGATTTTTTTTTTATAAAGATGGGGTCTCACTATGTTGCCCAAGCTGGTCTTGAACTCCTGGACACAACCGATCATCCCAATTCAGCCTCCCTAAGTGCTAGGATTATAGGCATAAGCCACCAGGCCTGACCCTAATCACAACATCTTGACAAAAAGACCTTACTTACCCTTGTTACTACACTCTCCCAAAGCCCGCCTTTCATGGTTTAGAAGGGAGTGAAATCTCCCTGTCTGGTTTCTCTGCCACCTTCTCTCTCCTCAAGCCCATGCAATCTTTCTCTCCCTACACTTCATGGAAATGGCTCAGAGGACCCCAATGGCCTACTTTCGGCCAACTCCAGTGGTGTGTTCTGCATTTCCTTTGTTGACTGCAGAGCTATTTGTTACATGCCTTCCTGAGTTCCTACTCCCACCTACCTTGTTTTTCATCTCCTGCCATTTCTCCTGAGGTTTTCCCACACCTCGGACCGTATGTTTACACCTTCACTGAATCTTAAACCTGATCTTTGTCTCACTCCATGGCCACCTCTTTTCCTCTCACTGTGTCTACAAAGGACTGTGTTTTTCCACGATCTTTATTCATTTAGTCATTATTCAAAAACTTCTTGGGTGGAACTTCTATATGACAGGCAATGAGTATGCATGTGGGAAAAAGGGAAACAGCATATTTTGCAGTGGTTGAGAGCTTGGATTTGGGGGTTCAAATTCCAGCTCTGCCATTTGCCAGCTATGTGACCTGGGACAAGTTTACTTAAACTCTTTCTGCCTCAGCTTCGTTATCTGTATAACGGTAATAATAGTATTTATTTGGATTGTAATGATGATTAAATGAATGAATACTTACTGTTTTATTTATTTATTTTTTTTTTGTAGAGACATGGTCTTGCTATGTTGCCCAGGCTGGTCTCGAACTCCTGGGCACAACCATTTCTCCTGCTTCAGCCTCCCAAAGTGTTGGGATTACAGGTGTGACCCACCATGCCCAGCTTATAAAAATGCTAAACACAGAGTAAGCTCTATTTGTGTTACATAAAAGCAAGAAGAGCTATAGTTCTGGCCTTTGTAGAGCTTACATTCTAGTGGAGAAAATAGTCAAAAGAATAGATGTGATATTATATTGAGTGCTGTGAGAGAAGAAATACAGGGAGTTATGGAAGCACCAAGAAGGAAATTATATTCTAGAGGGGGTGGAGATGTCAGGGGGACATACAGAGAAGGTTTCTTGAAGGATCTGACTTTGCTTAGGAATTAGCCTGGTGAAGGAGGCTGGTGGGGGTTGAGGAATAACACAGGCAAGGAGGAAGAGTGTCCCGGGCAGGGAATAGGATGTGGATGAGATGGTGAGAGAGACTGACAGAGACCCCTTGGAAAAAAGGAAAGTTCCGTGTGACTGTAATGTAGAGGAACTGGAGTGGGGGAATTAGGAAGAAGGGAGAAATGAATAGAGACGAAGAGGTGAGCAGGAGGCAGATCATGCAGGGCCTTGTTGGCCCTGTAAGGAGTTGAATTTTATCGTGGAGTCAACAAGGAACCATTGAAGCATTCTCAACAGATCAGGTTTTGGTGATATCATTGTATCTTTAGCACAGAGAACAGGTTAGATGAGGACAAAAATGGAATCCAGAAGACAAGTGAGAAGTCTATTTCCGTAATTTCGGGGGCTGAATTGTAGTGGTGACAAGAGGGTGGAGGGAAATGTATGGGTGCCAGGTACATTTAGATGGTAGGGTAGTCAGATCCTAGTCATTGACTGACATGGGGTGTAGGGAAAGGAGGAGTCATGTGTGACCAGCATTTGGACTTGGGTAATAGGGAAATTGTCGGGCCACTCACTGAGACAGAAGACAAAGGAAGAGATGCATCTGGGGGCAGGGGTGGGCTATTCACAAATATTTTTAAAGCAGTGCCAGGCATTGTTCCAGGAACTAGATATACAGGCCAAGGTTCCCTGGCTTGGGACATTTATAATAAATAAATAAATATCTAGTATGTCAGATGGTGATAACTGCCATGGAATAAATAAAGTCAGGTAAAAAGTTAATCTTTGTGCAGGGGGCAAGGTGAGTTTGACGTGTCTGTGGGCCACCCAAGTAAAAATAACTAGGAAGCAAACTGGCTGAGTAAAGTATAAAAATAAACCTCAAGGAGGGGAGAAGCTGCCCAGGCAGATTTTGGGGGAATACACTAGAGTTGTGAGTGCTTCATTTTTTAGGCACTAACTATGTACAAGGCAAAGGCCTTGGCACTTTGCACATCTTATCTCAAGGCACCAATCTTGGGAGGTAGGGCCAACTATTCTTCCCAGGTGAAGGTGAAGAAACTGGGGTCCCTGTGCCGGTCACCTGCTTGACCTCTGAGCCCAAGCTCTTTTTCTCCATTCTGCAGGAGCAATACCAGAACGAGAGGGTATGTGCTGAGTGTTCAAGAGCCCAGACACACATTAGAAGAAGCCCAGCATGGAACCAGCTCACCAGGAGAGAATCTCAGGGAGTCCAGGCACTGCCCCGTAGGGCAGCAGGATGTAGAGGGGCCAGACAGAGGACAGTGCGAGTGAGTCATCCAGGCATGAAGACTGCCCTCCCCCAACCCACAAAAGACTGGCCTTGGATACCCATCTTATAGGACTGCATGGGACCTGAGTTTGCTGTGATCTGCCTACGGACACTCGTTCTACCCGTGCTCAGGAAAATCTCTTTCTGAAACCTGATGAAAGAAGGACTGGTGAGGGGTGAGGGGTGGTGGCAATTTTGGGGTCCCCAGAGAGCTGAGCTGAGAGCCAGAAATCTGTTGATCCAGGGCAGCCAAATGGCTAGCACAATCCTTAGTGGCTTCCTTCTGCTCAGGGCCCAGGCACAGCAAGTTATATGGACATTTATAGACTTGGTTACTCCGAGAGGTGGCATAGGCTAAAAATAAAAATTGCTGGTGATGAAAGTTGGCCCAGGGCAGCCCACACAAAGCTCCCCAGCGAGTCATGCCACTTGGGTAACTTCCTCTCCCAAGTCAGGGTGTTGGAGCCTCTGGGCTGAGTGAGGCCCTGGAATCTTGGTCTTTCCCCTTCACATTTTCTGTGGTGTTCTCCTCATACTTCACCACCCTGAAGCCACTGTCCATGCCCTCCTGTGGAACTCACAGGCAAGAGGGGCATTATTCTGTGCGTGGAACACCAGGAATGTATGCAGGGCATAGAGGGTAAATTCTAAGCATGCTGGTGGGGAGGACCTTGCCACAGCCAACCTCAGCCTCTCCTGCCTCCAGAAACCTAGACACTTCTGTCTCTCTCCTCCTCCACAACCACCAGACTACCATGTACTATTCAGTTCCTACCTTCTGTATCACTTCAATTCATCCCCTCACTGCTTTTCTCCTGGCTGGGTTCTTTGCATCTTATTTAGTCCATAATACTGACATATCTGTAGTTTCCCTTTTAACTTCTGGGGAGGATTAGTACCGTGAAAAATCCTTAAACACCTTCTACACCAAGACATTTACACGAACAAAAAAGAAACATTTTGATTCTTGCTAAAGCATAAGTTTCATCATTCTTCCCTCTTCTGCTTAAGGCTACATTTTCTAAATGACAACATTTAAACTATGTTTGAACATGTCCTTTATTTTATTTTTACCTTTTATTTTATTTTAGGTTCAGGAGTACATGCGAAGATTTGTTATATAGGTAAACTCATGTCACGGGAATTTGTTGTCCTAAGCCTAGGATCCAAAGGTTATTTTTTCTGTTCCTCTCCCTCCTCCCACCCTCTGCCCTCAAGTTGGCTCCAATGTCTGTTTTTCCCTTTTTTGTAGAACATGTCCTTTAAAATGTAACAATAGTAGAATCATATTTTTACTTAGGTGTAGTGAGAACCCCTATACCTAGTTTATTTTTCATAAATCACTTAATTTTCCCAATTTTGCCAGTTTCCCTTCTACCACATGGAGAATGAGGAACTCTTGATAGCAGAACTGGCTAGCCTTGTATGGCCACAGAAATCACTTACTTAGTGTTCAGTTCATCAGATATTTACTTAGGCCTGCTCTACTTGACACTTTGCTAAATGCCTGGGATGAAAAGATAAACAAGACACGGCTTCTGCCTTGATGAGCTTCTATTCCACTGGGGAAGGCCAGAATAGAAACAAATATTTTCAGTACAATGTGGTAAATGCTCTGAGAGAGAGAGAGAGAAATGCACAAGTTTCCATGTGAACACAGAAGGGTAGGACTTAGCCAGTTATCAAGAAAAGCCTCGTGGAGGAGGTGGTACCTGAACTTGACCTGAAAGGAAGAAGAATTCGTGATGAAAAAGGGAGACAGTTGAAGCCAGGTATGGTGGCTCACGCCTGTAATCCCAGCAGTTTGAGAGGCCAAGGTGGGCGGATCACTTGAGGTCAGCAGTTTGAGACCAGCCTGGTCAACATGGTAAAACCTTGTCTATATGAAAAATACAAAAATTAGCCTGATGTAGAGGTAGGAGAATCTCTTGAACCCAGGAGGCAGAGGCTGCAGTGAGCCAAGATCATGCCACTACCCTCCATCCTGGGCGACTGAGCGAGACTTGGTCTCAAAAAAAAAAAAAAAAAGAAAGAAAGAAAGAAAAAGAGAAGTTGTCTCCCCAATAAAAAGACTGGTAGGAGCCAGGGTCTGAGGTCTTAAAACAGATTAATGTGTGTGGTGGCCCCAACTAGTGTTCTGCTAAGGGGCTCTTTATTGGCCACTGCACCCATCCCACAGCTGCTGTGAATGTCGGCTGCCCCCTCCCCTTCCCTGGAAAGTTGCCCTCAAGAAAGGGAGGCTCTTTGGCACCAAGTCACATCTCCCCCCACTCCCCACAACCTGCAACCAATGACTGCCTGACAAAGATGGGATCATTTGTGGTATCATCCATGCTTCCCAGCTTTGGAGAAGCAGCTGAACCATGACTCCAAGTGAGTCCACATTCTTGCTTAGGTTCCTCCCCTGCCCTACCCTGCTTCCTGCACCCCCTTCTTCCTGAAACTCTCCTGTAGTAAATTACAAGGACCTTAATCCCTGCTTCTAGAGAAGCTTACCTCAGATAGTATGTTCAAAGAACTTCTAGACATACCTTGTACTTCTTGGCACACCTTGTACTTAAGGTGTGAGTTAAGGAATAGTTGGAAGATTAAACCCAAGAATTAGGCAAAAAGCCAGATCATAGAGGACTTTGTATCCCATATTAAAGACTTTTTGAGTCTTTTTAATTATTTTTTTTTAAAAAGAGAAAGAAAGAAAGAAAAAGAACAATAATAATAATAATAAAATGAAGGAGAGGAAGGAAGAGGAAGAGGAAGAGGGAGAGAGAACGGAAGTGTTGCTTTATTGCCCGGGGTAGAATGCAGTCTAAAAATGGGTATTGAAAACTCTTTTATGCTTAATAATGGAAACAGGAAAAATAAAATAAAAAAATAAAAATGATGAGGGAAGAAAATAACAAACAAGCAGTCAACCAATATTTCATTTAAACCTGTGAGTAGGTGTGATGTGGTACTGATAAGAGTGTATTTTGTGTATTTAAAGTGGAGAGTTCTATAAATGTTTATTAAGTTTACTTGTTCCGGATCTGAGTTCAAGTCCTGGATATCCTTGTTAATTTTCTGTCTCGTTGATCTGTCTAATATTAATGTTGAAGTCTCCCATTATTATTGTGTGGGAGTCTAAGTCTCTTTATAAGTCATTAAGAGCTTGTCTTATGTATCTGGGTGCTCCTATATTAGATGCATACATATTTATGATCATTGAGTCCTGTTGTTACTATGATCCTTTTACCATTATGTAATGTCCTTCTTTGTTTCTTTTAGTCTTTGTTACTATTAAAGTCTATTTTGTCAGAGACAAAAGTTACAACTCCT
>NW_016108179.1:100005-118130 GCF_001604975.1 Cebus imitator | reverse complement strand
TTTCCTGAATAATATCTTGAAAAATATTTTCCAGCTTGGATTCATTCTCTTCATGACATTCAGGTACACCTAACAAACGTAAATTAGGTCTTTTCACATAGTCCCATATTTCCTGTACACTTTGTTCATTCCTTTTTACTTTTTCTTCTCTAATCTTGCCTTCTCGTTTCCTTTCATTAAGTTGGTCTTCGACCTCTGATATCCTTTCTTCTGCTTGATCAATTCGAGTGTTAAAACCTGTGCATACTTCTTGAAGTTCTCTTATTGTATTCTTCAGTTCCATTAATTCACTTATATTCCTCTCTAAATTGTCCATTCTCGTTAGGATTTCGTCAAACCTTTTTTCAAGGTTCTTAGTTTCCTTACATTGGGCTAGAACATGTTCCTTTAACTCACAGAAGTTTCTTATTATCCAATTTCTGAAGCCTAATTCTGTTACTGGAATGCACTCATTCTCCATCAAGCCTTGTTCCCTTGTTGATGAGGAACTGTGATTCCCTGTGGAGGGAGAAGCATTCTGATTTTGGGTATTCTCAGCCTTTTTACGCTGTTTTCTTCCCGTCATTGTAAATTTATCCACCTGTCGTCGTAATTACCGACTTTCAAATTAGGTCTCTGAGTGAACGTCCAACTTGTTGATTCCCAGCGCCGAAATCCGAGCAACCCACTGTGCCGGCCAGAACAGCGGTGCCAAGACTCCTGGTGCTTTTCTGCCCGGGGAATCTCTGGTCTGGCTTCCCTCCTGGGTCCCCCTTTCAATCAGCTGAATGGGCGACTCTGTCTTCTCGGAGCTCCAAACATTGACCGAAAGGGGAACCAGTCCCGTTCACTCCACTCCGCGCCGCGCCAGCCACAAGAGTTGTGCTGGCAACCCCGGGGGCTCCTCCGCTGGGAATCTCCTGATCCGTGAGCAAAAAAAATTCGTCTGAAAGTGTGGCGTCCTCTCGTTCTCTGCGCTTTCACTGGGAGCTACAATCCGGAGCTGCTAGTAATCGGCCATCTTGGATCTCTCTCTCGAGTCTTTTTAATTTTTATATTGAGCCTTTTAAAGACTAAAGCACCCTTCCTCAAATCATGATTCCCCCCCACTTAACAATGGAGCTTCCCCACCTTTGGTGAGTTACTCATTTAGGTAAGGCATTGGGGGCTACTGCGTTCCTTAGCTAAATGCCTATCTTTCTCAAAGTGATAATTCATTAAGCCATGAATAGTTTAATTCACCTTAAAGTACGATGCGGTGTGACAGATTCATTTTTAAAAGATGGCCATACCTATACATTTATCCCACCCCACATTCTCTTACAATGTAATGTGACTAACACTCTTCCCATTAGGAGGTGGGATCTGTGTTTCCCACTCTTAAATGTGGGGAAGGGGGCTTATAACCACGCTGGTCAGTGGTGTACAGCGGCAGCAATGCTGTGTGATGTCCAAGGCAAGCTTCTAAAAGGAAATATGGCATCCATCTGGATCTCTTTCTCTCTCTCTTTTTCTCTCTCTGTCTGAGTGCTCTCTTTTGGAACCCAGCCACTATGTTGTGAGGAAGCCAGGCCACATGAAGAGGCTCCATGTTAGTGTTCTGGCTGACAGTCCCAGCTAGGCTCCCAGCTGACACCAGTCACCAGCCTGACATCAGTTGTGAGATATGTGAGTGAAAGAGCCATCAGATGATTCTAGCTCTCAGATTTTGGATCTTCCAGCTGAGGACACAGACATCATGAAGCAGAAACAACTTTTCCTTGCTGAGCCTAAGTCTGAATTCCTGAGCCACAGAAGCCATATACATAATAAATGATTACTGTTGCTTTAAACCACTAAGTTTGGGGGTAACTTATTTTGTAGGCAACTAACACATTTTTCTAGGCTCTGAAGTTATGATACCCCTTTAAAATCAGCTCCTCTGGCTTCCCTACTCAGGTTAATGCTATCTCCAGAGTTCTTTCAGTGACTGAGCTTTTTTAAACTCACCCTTATCTCTGCAGTTACATAGAATTAGTTGTCAGGTCCTACAGTTTTTCCTTTCTACAGTGTCTCTGCCATTTATCCTTGTCCTTGGTACTTGCCTTTCTCCAGATTAAACTAAGGCCCAGCCTTAATTGTTCTTATACTCCTGCTCTAAAACTGTCAACTTTCACAAAAACACAACTTCCAGATGGAATTTCAGATATCTATTCCAAATGTATATATTCTAAACATATGTATCCTGAAAATATATATATATATATATATATATGGCTACAGAAATAATGCTTCACTTGTTCATTGTGACAAGTTCAGATTTGTGATAACACAGATGTGTACCCAAAAAAGTAAATGTCTCACTCATCAGAGGTAATTATTGTTAACATATGAAATGTTAATTCTAGACATTTTTCTAGGTGTGAGAATGTGTGTATTCTAGGTATGTATGTCTATGTCTATATACATACATGTCACAAACATTTTTGCAAAAATAGGACCATAGCTCACATATTGTTCTGCAATTTAGTTTAGAGTTTTCTTTTAACCTAATGTTACTTCCTGGATATCTTTTTGTGACAGCACATGCAGATCTACTTCATTCATTCAAAAAGTTGTATAGTATTGGACCATCATTTAATGTTTTCAAAAGGATACTGATTATATAAGTTATAATATGCAATTGGCTATTCATTTCCATGAGTTCCACATCAGTTGATTCAACCAACCACAAATGGAGAATATTTTTTAAATAAGAATCAACAATAAAAATAATGCAAGTTTTAAAACAATACAGTATAGTAATTATTAATATAGCATTTACATTGTTTTCATTATTGTAAGTAATCTACAGATTATTTAAAATGTATGGGAGGATGTGTGTAGATGATATGCAAATACTGCCATTTTATATAAGGTACTTGAACATCCCCCAACTTAGGTATCTGATGGGGTCCTTGAACCAATCCCCTGTGAGAGGGATACCAAGGGACACCTGTATACATACCATATAATACCATGCAATCATTAAAATAGACAAGGTAGATATTTAAAATGTTGACACAAAGATGTTCAACATATTAACCGAAAAAGACAGAAGGTATAATGTGATTCCATTTTTGTATATACGCATAAAATATCTGGAAGTATATACACCACAGAAGTTATTTCTAGGAAGTACAAGAGTCTGTGAATAACTTTAATTTTTTTCTTTGTTTTTCAATTTTTAAAAAAGCTGTCAGAAAGGAGATTTTCCATTTTGAAAAACATTGCATAAATGTTGTAAATGTTAGAAATGTGCTACATATAGATAAAAGGAAGAAGGAACAAGATGGGAGAAATGATGAGAAAGCAGTTAGAAATCTGCAGCTGGCACGAATTCACATCTGTTAACTGTGGGAACTAACTGCACATACATAATTAGACTTAAAATCGAATGGACTTTACAAATACACAGACCATTTCCCAATGTTTAACACAGCAGAAATACACTTAATTGCTCCTTGACAAACATGTGTGTTAAATTAAAATTCTGGTTAAATTAACTCTAGTCTAATAAACTACCAAAACAATGAGATATTTGAAAAAATAACAATACTCAATTAAAAGATAAAAAGATTTCCTTGGCTTCTCATCATTTAAGGCTATTTCCCAAATTTGCTTGAACATCAAAATCACTCCAGGAAATAAAATGGAGATTTCTCAAAGAACTGAAAGTAGATCTACCATGCATTCAATCCGACAATCCCACTACTGGGTATCTATTCAAAGGAAAAGAAGTCATTATATGAAAAAGACTTTTGCACGCATACGTTTATTGTAGCAGAATTCACAATTGCAAACATGTAAAACCAACCTAAGTGCCCATAAACCAATGAGTGGATAAATAAAATATGGTATATACTGAGTATATATGGAATAGTACTCAGCCATGAAAATAATAAAATAATGTCTTTTGCAGTAACTTGGATGGAATTGGAGGCCATTATTCTAAGTAAGTAACTCAGGAATGAAAAACCAAAATACTATATGTTGTCATTTACAAGTGGGAGCTAAGCTATGGGTACACAAAGATGTACAGAGTGGTTTAATGGACATTGGCGACTCAGAAGAGAGGAGGATGAAAGGTGGAAGAGGGATAAAAAACTACATATTAGGTACAAACGTACACTACTTAGGTGACAGATGCACTAAAATTTCAGACCTCACCACTGTGCAAGTCATTCATGTAACCAAAACCCACATGTAGCCCTAAAGTTATTGAAATTAATAAAAAACCAACCACCAACAAAATCACTCTAGGTATTGTTTAATTTAAAAAAAAAACAGATTAGAACTCTGTATTTTTAACAAGTTCTCAGGTGATTCTTCTGCTCAGAAAAGTTTAGAAAACATTGGCTTACAGAAATAAATACAAATCCTTTACCTGGACTTTAAAAAAAATCTCAATCATTCCTGCCAGCATTTCCAGCTTCTTGTGAGGTATAATGCTGCATTGTTTCAGTTACTGGAATATGTTGGATATCACCTGGGAGGGATTTTTTTTATTGCAATAGAATTCACATACCATAAAATTAATCTTGTTGAAGAATACAATTCAATGGTGTCTAGTATATTCACAAGGTCATATAGCCATCACAACTCTCTAAGTCCAGGACACTTCTTCACCTCCAAAAGGAAAGCACTCTATAGCCACTAGCAGTCACTTTCTGTTTCCCCCATCTTAGTCCATTTTCTGTTGCTTATAAGAGAATACCTGAAACTAGGTAATTTATTTTAAAAAACAATTCATTTCTTGCAGTTATGCAGACTGAGAAGCCCAACATTGAGGGACTGCATCTGGTGAGAGCCTTCTTGCTGGTGGGCACTTTTCTAGAGTCCCAACATGGCAAGGTGGCTGAGCATGCTTGCTCAAGTCTCTCTTCCTCTCCTCATAAAGCCACTAGTCTTGACTGGGCCCAGTGGCTCACATCTGTAATCCAAGCACTTTGGGAGACTGAGGTGGGATGATCACTGAGGCCAGGAGTTCAAGATCAGCCTGGGCAACCATAGGGAGACCCCATCTCTACAAAAAAAAAATTCCTGGCTACTTGGAAAGCTAAGGCAGAAGGATTACTTGAGCCCAGGAATTGGAGGCTGCAGTGATCACTGCGCTCCAGCCTAGATGACGGAGTGAGACCCTGTTTTTATAAATAAATAAATAGATAAATAAATAAAACAAGTCACTAGTCTCACTCCCATGATAACCCATTAATCCATTAACTATTTAATCCATTCATGATGGGAGGGCTCTCATGATCCAATTGCCTCTGAAAGGCCCCATTTCTCAATACTGCCACTTTGAGGTTAAGGTTCAACATGAGTTTTAGAGAAGACATTCAAACCATAGCCACGACACTACCAGCTCTGAAAACCAATAGTTTGGGCTCTATGGATTTGCCTATTCTAGACATTTCATGTACATGGAATCACATACTATGTGACCTTTCATGAGTGGCTCCTTTTACTTCACATAATGCTGTCAGAGTTCATCCATGTTGTAGCATGCATAGTATTTCATTTCTTTTTATGGTTAAGTATTATTCCATTGTATAAATATAACACATTTTTATTATCTATTCATTAGTTGATGGACATTTAGGTTATTTCCACTTTTTAGCTATTATAAATAAATCTGCTGTGAACATTCATGTCTGGGAAACTTTTAAAACTAAAGAAATCCCAGGTCTCGCTCCACACCAACAGAATCAAAATATCTGGAGGGTAAGAAAAGGTGGTGCTTGGACATTCTTTAAAATAATAATAATAATAATAAGCTCACCAAATGATTCTAACAAGCAGCCAAAGTTGAGAATCATTGAGCTAGATATCTTAAGGCAGTAGTCTTAAAATGTGATCCTTAAACCAGCAGTATTGGATAGGATTTGTTAGAAATACAAATTCCCAACCCCCACCCACATTTGCTCAATCAGGATATCTGGGACATGTGCCCAGAAATCTGTTTAAAGAAGTCCTCCAGGAAATTCTGATGCACACTCATTTGAGAACCATTGGGCATCACATTAATATCTTAAAATCCCCCAAATTCTGAATATCAAAATAAATTTGGAGACTTCCATTTATAGAAAGATAGAGTAGATATTCCCCCCCACCAACACACACACTATTCTTCCCACTAAGTACAGCTAAAAACTTTGAACTTTAAAAAACAGAACAAGCTGGGCACGGCAGCTCACGCCTGTAATCCCAGCACTTTGGAAGGCCAAGGTGAGAGGATCACTTGAGTCTGGGAGTTTGAGACCAGCCTGGGCAACACAGAGAGATCCCATCTCTCCAAAAAAAGTCAGCTGGTTGTGATGGCACATGCCTGTAGTCCTAGCTATGTGGGAGGCTGAGGTAGGAGGATCGCTTGAGTCCCAGAGGTTGAAACTGCAGTCAGATGTGATCATGCCAATGCACATTAGCCTAAAGAGACAGAGTGAGAGCCTGTCTCAAAAAATAATAATAAAAACATAAGACATTGAAAAGTGGAAAGAAGGTGGCAAATGGGGTAGGGACCTTGGACCTATGGCACCGCATGGTAGTGATTTCTTTCAGTTTCCTTTTTGCCTCACATATCCCAGACTGAGTACTAGGGAAACTGGTAACCCCAAGTGCCAAAAGGTGTAGACGAAAAAGCCCCAAAGACAGCCTGGTCTCTTTAGCTGGAGGCCAAGGAAAGGGGCAATCTAGCAAGAGTGGAAACTTTTAGGTAATAACTGCTCTACTCCAACCAAACCCCATAGAAAATACTGTGACATAATGCATCCATGCAAGTAAATTCCTAGTGGGGAACCTAGACTTTCATCCCTAACAGGCTTAACAAGGTGCTCCAGTGCACCTTCCAGGGTGGTGGCAGAGGAGGCCTAGTGGAGAGTCAGGACTTCATCACACCCAGTAGACAATAATCCACTGCACACTCCCATACCTGCCTTGTGTCAGTGACTCCAGATGAAAAGCTGTATTAAGGCATTGTAACCCCTCCCAGACAGTTAGTTGAAAAGGAGAGCATATGAGGACCCAGAACTACGAATGCTTCACAGCAGTAATGACCTCATCACCCCCCACAGGTATTAGTGGAGGCCAACGGGTGAGCCTGGACTTCTTCCATCTGTCAGTAAGAAGGCAGTGTCTCCCTTTTCCCTGCTAAAACAGTGTTATAGGAAACCAGCTAAAACCAAAGGTTTAAGAGCCAAAGTCTCTAACATAATATAAAAATGTCCAAGATTCAATAAAAACTCACTTGTTATACAAAGAACCAGGAAGATCTCTAACAACGGAAGAAGATAATCAGTAGATGCCAACTATTGTTGATGACAGAGATGTTAGGATTAGCCAAAAAATATTTTAATGTGTTATTATAAAAATGTTTCTAGAAGGGCCAGGCATAGTGACTCATGTCTGTAATACTAGCACTTTGAGAGGCTAAGGTGGGAGAATTGCTTGAGCCCAGGAGTTCAAAACCAGCCTGGGCAATATAGTGAGACTCTGTCTCTACAGAATGTTTTATTGAAAAATTAGATGGTTGTGATGGTGTAAGCCTGTAGTCCAAGATACTTGGGAGGCTGAAGTGGGAGGATTGCCTGAGCCCAGGAGTTCAAGGCTGCAGTGAGCCATGATCACATCAATGCACTCCAGCCGGGGTAACAGAGCAAGACCCTGTCTCTAAAATAAATAAATACATACATACATCATGGAATCCTATGCAGTCATAAAAAAAGAGGAAGACCATGCCCTTCATAGCAATAAGGATGGAGATGGAGGCTATTATCCTAAGTGAACTACTGCAGGAACAGAAAACCAAATAATGTGTGTTCTCACTTATAAGTGGGTGCTAAACATTGAGAACACATGGACACAAATAAGGAAACAACAGACACTTCGGCCTACATGAGAGTAGAGGGTGTAAGGAGGGAGAGGATTAATAAAACTACCTATTGGGTACTATGCTCATTACATGGGTGACAAAATAATCTGTACACCAAACTCCTGTGATATGCAATTTACCGATATAACAGACCTGCACATGTACCCTGAACCTAAATTAAAAGTTAAAATAATAGAAAATATCAGAAAAGAAAGATGTAAAGACAAAACGAAATTGAAATTTTAGAGTTGAGAAACACAAAAGGAATACAATCCACTAAGAATCCTCAATGTGTATGCACCGAACTGCAGAGTTGAAAAACTAGTGAACCAACAACTGATAGAACTGAAAGGAACATTAGGTCCACAGCTGTAGCTGAGATTTCAACACCCCTTTTTCAACAAGCGGTAGAATGACCATGCAGAACATCAGCAAAGACATAAAAGAGCCCAACAACACCATCAACCAAAAGAATCTTAATAACATTTATAGAATACTCTATCCAACAACAGGGAAATGCACGTTCTTTTCAAGCACCCATGGAACATAACACCAAGATAGACTATACTCAAGGCCGTGAAACAAACCTCAACAAATTTAAAAGAATTAAAAGTGTTCAGAGTTTATTCTCTACCGCAATAAGATCTAACCAGAAATTAGTAAGAGAAAGATAACGGGAAAATTCCCAAACATTTGGAAACTACAGAACACATTTCTAAGTAATCCATGTATCAAAGAAGAAGCCTCAGGGAAATAAAAAATACATTGAACTAAGTTAAAATGAAAATACCACATGCTATAATTTATAGGACCCCACTGAAGTAGAGTTAAAGAGAAAATGTATTGTACTAAATGCTTACATTAGAAAAAAGGATCAAATTGATAATCTAAGCTTCCACCTTAAGGATCTAGAGAAAGAAGGGCAAAACAAAGCCAGCAAGGACAAGGAAAGAAATAACAAAGAGCAGAAATCAGTGAAATTGAAAATAGAAAAAAAAAAAAGTACAGAAAATCAATGGAACAAAAACTTGCTTCTTCGAAAAAGTATATAAAATTAAAATTAACAAATTTCTAGCAATACTGGGGAAAAAAAAAAAGCCCAGGTGTGGTGGCTCACGCCTATAATCCCAGCACTTTGGGAGGCCTAGGCAGGTGGATCAAGAGGTCAGGAGTTCAAGACCAGCCTGGCCAAGATGGTGAGACCCCATCTCTATGAAAAATACAAAAATTAGCCAGTTGTGGTGCCGGGCGCCCGTAATCCCAGCTATTCGGGAGGTTGAAGCAGGAGAATCACTTGAACCTGGAAGACAGAGGTTTCAGTGAGCCAAGATTGCACCACTGCACTCTAGCGTGTGCAACAGACCAAGAGTCCGTCAAAAAGAGAGAGAGAGAGAGAGAGAAGTAAAGAAAGAAAAAGAAAGAAAGAAAGCAGGAAAGAAAGATGGAAAGAGAAAGAAAGAAAGAGACAGAGAGAGAAAGAGAGAAAGAGAAGAAAAAGAAAGGAAGAAAGAAAGAAAGGAAGAAAGAAAGAATGAAAGAAAGAAAGAAAGAAAGAAAGAAAGAAAGAAAGAAAGAAAGAAGAAAGAAGGAAAGAAAGAAAGGTGGCACAAATTACTAACACCAGGAATGAACCAAGGTATCACTACTGACTCTGTAGCCATTAAAAGAACATAAAAGAATACTATAAACAACCGTACATGCATATATTTGAGAACTTAAAGTGGGTCTATTATCTGAAAAGCACAAATTGCCAAAACTCACTCAATATAAAATAGAGATTTTGAATAGTACTGTAATTATGAATGAGATTGGATTTGTAATTTTAAATCTCCCTAAAAATAAATCTCCTGGCCCAGTGGTCTCACTGGATATGTTTACCAAGTGTTTAATGAACAATTCACACAAATTATCCACATATCTTCCAGAAAAGGGGAGGGGAATGCTTTTTCAACTCTGTTTATGAGGCCAAT
This sequence comes from Cebus imitator, assembly GCF_001604975.1. Lineage (NCBI taxonomy): Eukaryota > Metazoa > Chordata > Mammalia > Primates > Cebidae > Cebus > Cebus imitator. Next base: position 108,296 of record NW_016108179.1, on the reverse strand, counting down.
TTTTCCCTAATATGAAAACCAGACAAAGTACAAAAACAAATAATATCACTATAGACCAATATCCCTCATAACTTAGACACAAAAATACTAAAAAACATTGGCAAATAGAATTCAGCACTACGTAACAATTCTACACCATAACCAATGCAGTGTATTCCAGAGATGCAAGGCTGGTTCAGTATTTAAAATTTAATCAATGTAATCAACCACAATTACTGTCTAAAGGAGAAAAACCATATGATTCTATTAAGCAATGAAAAAAAAAGTATTTGACTAAATCCAACATCTATTCATGATTTTTTAAACCCTCAAAAATAGGAAGAGAGGATAATTTCCTCAACTTCATAAAGAGCATCAACAACAACAACAACAACAAAAACCCAGCCTTTCATGTTAGCTGTATGTTGTTCAGCTAACATCTTTCCCCATCTTACTTAACGAGGAAAGAACAAATGATTTGTTTTACAAAGATGCAAAAGCAATTCAATGGAGGAATGATAGTTTTTTCAACGAATGGTAATAGTGTAATTAGATATCCATAGGCAAAAAAATTAATCTTGATCTAAACCTTATACCATGCACATAAATTAACTCATGACCCCCAAAACACATGATTCACTTAAAAAATTGATAAAATGGACATCATCAAATTGAAATACTTCTGCTTTGTGGAAGAACATGTGAAAAACCTGACAGACTGGAAGAAAATATTTGCAAACCACATATCTAACACAGTACTAAGTGTCTAGAATATATCATGAATTTTTAAAACTCAACAGTAACAAAGCAAAAAATTCAATTAGAAAATGAGAAAACCAAATGAACAGACATTTCACTGGAGAGAGTATACAAAAGAAAAATAAGCCAATAAAAAGATGTTTGTCTTGGCCTTTTCTTGTGCTGTTATAGCAGATTAGCTGAGATTGGGTGGTTTATAAAGAACAGAGATTTCTTTCTTTTTATTTTACTTATTTTTCAATTGATAAATAATGATTATACAAATTTATAGGGTACAGTTCTGGAGTCTGGGAAGTCAAAGTTTGAGGACGCTGTGTCTTGTGAGGCCTTTGTTGCTGCATCATCCCCTGGTGGAAGGTGGAAGGGCAAGAAAACATGTGTGAGAGAGAGAGGAGGGAAGGGGATCCAAACTAATCCTTTTATCAGAAATCCACTCCTATGACAACTAACCTACGTTCATGGTAACTGCATTAATCCATTCATGAGGGCAGAGCTCTCATGGGCCTCATCACTTCTTAAAGGTCCCACCTCTCAGTACTAGTGCATTGAGGATGAACTTTTCAACACAAAATCTATAGGGGACACGCGCAAGCCATAGCATTATTCAACATCATTAGGCAGTAGGAAAATGAAATTAAAACAATAATAAAGTATCATTATAGTACAGTTATCGGAATGGCTAAAATCAAAAGAAAATAGTAACAACACCAAATGCTGGAGAAGATGTAGAGAAACTAGATCACTCATACATTGCTGATGGGAATGTAAAATGGTATGGCCCCTGAAAAACAGTTGGGAAATTTCTTTAAAACCAAACATATACTAATTATATGACCCATGATAAGTGCCATCCCTGGGCATTCATGCCACAGAAATAAAAACTGACCTCCACACTAAAACCTGGCACTATCAGCCAGGCTTGGTGGCTCATGCCTGAAATCTCAGCACTTTGGGAGGCCAAGGTGGGCAGATCACTGGAGGCCAGGAGTTCAAGACCAGCCTGGACAACATGGCAAAACCTTGTCTCTACTAAAGAAGAAAAAATACAAAACTTAGCTGGGCATGGTGGCACATGTCTGTAATCCCAACTACTCAGGAGGCTGAGGCAGCAGAATTGCTTGAACCTGGGAGGCAGAGGTTGCAGTGAGCCAAGATGGCACCACTGCACTCCAGCCTGGGTGACAGATGAGACCCCGTCTCAAAAACAAAACAAACAAGCAAATGAACAAACAAACAAAAACAACAATAAAACCTGGCAATATTAAGTTGCAGTGCTCCAGACCAGGAAATGAGAATGGTGGTATGGGCCTGACCCTTTCTAGCCCTATTTCCACCTATTAAACTTTTATCAATCCTTAAAAATATTTAAATATCAGCAATTTCATATTTTTTACCTAAATGCCTCTGTCATGGCACCTTTTTACTTTTACCATGACTTTCAGTTATTCATGCACAGCTTTTGTCTCCCCTAATAGGCTGTGAGGTCCTTTACTTTACCCTTTCTCTGTGTACTCCACCACATCATCTAGAACAGGGCTTTGTAGCCCCAGTTGGTGGCAGTGGCCAATTTCTGTACCCAAGGTTCTGAGACTGTAGTGTGCCTCAGAGCCATGGAGGATGCTTGTTTCAATGCAGAGACATGGGCCTCATTTCAGATCTAAAGAATCAAAACTTCTGTCTGCAGAATCCAAAAGTCTGCATTTAACAAACTCCTCAGCAGATTCAGGCAGAGGATCACACAGTGAGAGCCTCTGGCTAAGGCTGAAGCTTTCAGCTGAGAGTAAGGGCTTGTTAAAAATTACAGATGTCCAAGTCTTATTATATCTCGCAGTATTCTTTTTTATACAGCATCTCAACATTGGCTATACATAAGAATTGCCTTGGGAACTTTAAAACATTTGCATGCCCAGACCACATGCCAGAACAACTAAATCAGAATCTCTGGGGGAGGGCAGCCCAGAGTATCAGTATTTTTTAAAATGCCTTAAACAATTCTATTGTACAGCTATAGTTGGGAAACCACAGTGAAAATAGAAAGGGTAGTAACATGATCAGAATTCACTCTAAAATAGCAAGAAAGCAGAGAGAAGCAAAGTGATCAGACCAGGATGATACTTCTTGGTGCTTGCTAGGCCTTTAAGAGTGGAGGTGGAGCTGGAGTAGGTAGAGCTACTGCTACAGACTGAGCCCTGGATTATCACTACACTCTGGACGTTATGTGGCACTTTGCCTATTTTGTTTATTTTCTCTTGCTCTCCACACTAGAATGTGAACTCCACGAAGGCAGGAGCTATCTTGTTCCCTGCTGTCTCCACAACACACAGTGCTAATCAAGTATGTGTGTAATGAATCAAAAAGAATGAGTTACATTTGAGGACCACCTGCCTCAAAATTGCCTGGGGCACTCATTAAAACAACAGATGCCCTTCACTGTTGCACTGTTGCTCTTCTTTCTGCTCTGTCCAGTAGAACATACATTCTCCACTAATATTCCCTTTTCTTACTCATTAGGCCAGCCTTCATAATCATCCCAAATAAAACCCTTTCAAGCTAGTTACTAGGTTGAGTGCATTCATTCATTCATCCATTCACCAAATATTTATTTGTGAATAAGTGCTAGATTCTGGAGAAACAGCATTCTAGTAGGGAACACATACAATAAACAAATGAACACACTAATAAATATATAACTATAAATGATTATATGTTCTGTGAAAGAGAAGCATAGAGTGTACTGTAAGAATGAATAAAAGGAGACCTGAACAGACTGGAGAATCGGGGATGGCCTCTCTGAAGAAATAACATTTCAGCAGATTTGCAGAATGTGGGAGAGTTAACTAGTTGAAGAGGATCGGGGAAGAGCTTTCTGGGCAAAAGAAACAGGCTGTGTGAGTGTCTAGAGTCAAGAAAGAGTTTGGTGCTTTGGAACTGAAAGATGGGCAGAGTAGCTAGAACACAGTAGTAAGTGGTAGAGTAGCTGGTGAGAAGGGCAGGACCAGTTCTGTAGGGCTTTGTAGGATAGACGAAAGAGCTTGGATCTCTTCCTAAGTGTGAAGGGAAGGTGTAAGTATGGGAATGACATGCTCTGATTGGCATAGCTGCTGTTTAGAGAAAAGACTGTAGCAGGGCAGAATTGGAAGCAAGGAGTCCAAAAGGGAGGCTCCTAGCGTACCTGAGTGGAGGAGTGGAGATGGGGAATAGTGGGTGGATTCAGAATGGTTTTTGCTGGAGAAATGAGTCTTTTTCACTGCAGGTGGTGACAGTCTTACTTCAACCATTTCAGTTGGAAAGAAGCAAGTTCTTAGGTTAAACCAGTGACACATGGATTCTTTCAAAGCATGATCTATACATTGGTGTGTTAACTTACTTTTTTGAGGTACAGTTTAATTCATTTAAAGGCACAGATCTTAAGTATACAGTTTTGTGGTCTTTGAAAAACATATACATCCATGTTACTGTCATCCAAATAACTTGGAAAGTTCCCTTATAGACACCTTCTTCCTAACAATCCCTTCATAGACATCCCTGTTCTGCATAACCATTGGTTATTTTTGCCTGTTCTTGAACTTTATATAAATGGAATCATATTGTATACATTCTTTTGTGTCTGGCTTTTAAAATTCACCATAATGATAAGATCCATCCAAAGTTGTATATAACAGAAGTGTATTTCTTTCTATTGCTAAATAGGATTCCATTGTATGAATAATCACAATTTGTTTATCCATCTTTCTGTTAATGGACATTTGAATAGTTTCTTATTGGTTAACTTCCAGTCTGAATTGTTTCATTAGTAGACTATGATGCAGTTTCAATTCACTTTTTTTGTGTGTGAAATGGATTCTCGCTCTGTCACCCAAGCTGGAGTGCAGTGGTACAATCTCATGCGATTCTCCTGCGTCAGCCTCCTAAGTAGTTGGGATCACTGGCACGTGCCACCATGCCCGGCTAATTTTTTGTATTTTAAGTAGAGGCGGGATTTTTGCCAGGTTGGCTAGCCTGGTCTTGAAGTCCTGATCTCAGGTGATCGACATGCGTCAGCCTCCCAAAGTGCTGGTATTACAGGTGTGAGCCAACTCGCCTGGCCTCAATTCACTTTTTAGCCGGATCCTATCATTTTCTTCTTCAAATTTCCACCCATTATTACATGTTTCCCCTTTTATTCATCAATTCCCTTTCTTAAAAATTTTTAACATTTTCTATAGGAAATGTTCTCTTCTCTTTTTATCCAAAACCAATTCTAGTTAACAACACATCTTCTGGAAGTCCTCATAGTCTTGCTCTAGGTGTGTCTATCTCTAGAAAACAGATGACAAAAGTCAGCTAGATTGTTACTAGAAAATGCATACCATGTTTTCTTTTGGAATGATGATTCTTAGATATGGTAGTAATACAGGTAAGTGATGAGGGCTGTGTCCCATTTGTAATTTTAATTTCATATTGAATTTAGGTATTTCTCAAAACTGGTAAAATAAATGTTAAAACCCTACATTATCTAAAACAAAAAAAATTAATGAGAAAAGTGGCATTGTTTTGCATTTTTTGCAAATCTCTTCGATATCTAGAATAATAAAAAACATCTGCTTCTCTGTTTAGTCAGTTGCCAATGTTGTTTTGGTTGCAGTATGTGAAAGAGAATCAGGACTCACATATATACAGAGTTGGAACAAAGGAGTATTTTATAACTTTTGAAGATAATTGTGGATATTCTTTGTTGATAATCACCAAAACTCAACAAATGATAGTTTCTTTTCCTTGTTACAGTTTTACTGAAGTATGATTAACAAATTAAAAAAACTACTAATACATATAAAGAGAATAATTTGATGTTTTGATATATATACATATATATGCAATACATGAATGTAGATATATATAGTGGCTAAAAAAATACTCCAAATTTACTGGCTTAAAACAATAAACATTTATTATTTCACAGTTTCTTTGGGCCAGTAATCCAACAGTGGCTTAATTGGGTGAGTGGTTTGGGCTCATGATCTCACGAAGTTGCAGTCAGAACCACAGCTGGGGCTGCATCCAAAGGCATGACTGAGGATGGAGGATTTGCTTTAAAAATGGCTCTCTTGCAGGAGAATTGCCTGAACCCAAGAGACGGAGGTTGCGGTGAGCCGAGATCGCGCCATTGCACTCCAGCCTGGGTAACAAGAGCGAAACTCCGTCTCAAAAAGGAAGAAAAAAAAAAATGGCTCTCTTGCATGGCTATGAGCAGAAAGCCTCAGTTTTTTGCTGCCTATTGGGAGTAGGTCTCAGTTTTTTGTCACATGGGCTTCTTCATTGCACTGTTAGAGTGTTCTTATGCATGGCAGCTGGATTCCCCCAGAGTGAGTGATCCAACATAGAATGCACTCACTATGCTGCAGTGCCCTTTAGGACTTAATCTTGGATGAGACATACTGTAAATTCTGTCATATTTTATTCATTAAAAATGAGTCACTAATACCAGCCTGTACTCAACAGGAGAAGAAGTAAACTATGGCTCTTGAAGGAAGGTATATCAAAGAATTTGTGGAGACATTTTTAAAACCGCTATATCCATGAAATCATTGCCATAATCAAGATAATGAATATATCCAGCATCTGCCAAAGTTTCCTTATGACCATTTATAATCACTCCCTTCTGACCTCTCAGCTCCCCCACTGTTCCAGAAACCAGTGATATACTTTGTGTAACTACATTTGCACTTTCTTGAATTTTGTACAAATCGAATCAATAAACTCTTTCTTGTTTGTCTAATTTCACTCAGCATAATTATTTTGAGATTCATCTATGCTGTTGCATGTATTAAAAGTTAATTCTTTTTTACTGACAAGTAGTATTCAATTTTAAGGACATATAACAATTTAATTATCCAATCACCTGTTGATGAACATTTGGGTAGTTTCCAGTTTGGAAATATTACAAAGAAATTTGCAAATAAATAAAGACTTCATGTCCAAGTCTTTAAGCATATGCTTTTAATATGAACATATGCTTTCATTTCTCTTGGGTAAATACTTAAGAGTGAATGATTAGGTCATATGGTAGGTGTATGTTTAAAATAAACTGTAAAACTGTTTTCCAAACTGGTTATACCATTTGAAATTCCCACCAACAATGTGTAAGAGTTTCAGTTGCCCTAAATCCTCACCAACATTTAGAATAATACATTTTTATAATTTTAGCCATTCTAATGAATGTATTGTAGTATTCACTATTTTAATTTAAAGTTCATGATGATTTCAGTTAATGAATAATGATATTGAGAAATTTTCATGTATTTATTTGTTATCCATATATATTCTTTGGTAAAGTGTCTGTTAAAATATTTTGCCCTTTAAGAAATTGGATTGGGGGCTTCAAGATGGCTGACTAGAGGCGCCTGGCAACCACCTCCTCCACAAAGAAAAACGAAAACAGCAGTAGATAACCACATGTTAAATAGAGCTTCTAAGACAGAACACTGGAATTCAGCAGGGAAGGTACAAGGCCCCTCTGAGAAAGAGAGGGAGGCAAAGCAGCTGGCTCAACCAAGATAGGCTCAGAGCCAGGAGAAATTCCCTATTGTGGGAAAAAGGGAAGCAAGATATCCTCAGGGGTACACATTCCCACCATAAATTGCTGCAATCCTAGCCATAGGAGTGCCCCTTGGCATTTGTGGGCCCTGAGCCTAGTATAGGGAGCTGTCTAGAGTGGCAGGTGGTGCAGGTCTGCCCACAAAAATCTCAATCATGCATGCAAGTGTCAGCTGTGGCAAGTAGGGCCAGGTGATCCTCAGGCCCCCAGATGACATGCACAAGCACTGGTGGTGGCAGAGGTAGGGCATGCCTGTCCTCAGCCTCCAGGTTGATGTGGGGGCAGGCCGGTCTGTAGTGTAAGTCCTTCAGCTTTGTTTTTCTTTTCAAAATTGTTTTGGTTACTTTGAGTCCTTTGCATTTCCATATCAATTTTAGAATAAGCTTGTTAATTTCTATAAAAATGCATGGTAAGATTTTGTCTAGAGTTGCATTGAATATGCAGATCGATTTGGGGAAGAGTGACAGCTTAACAGTATTGATTCTTCCAAGTGATGAACACTCTTCCTCTCTTTATTTTAGTCTTTCAAAATTTATCTCAGAAATATTTTGTAGTTTTTGGTGTATAGCTCTTGCATTTTTTTGGTCAAACTTATTGCTAAGTGTTTCATACTATTGATGCTACTATAAACAGTACTTTAGGTTTCAATTTCTGATTGTTCATTTCTAGTATAGAAAAACATTGTATAGTGATCTTATACACTACAACTAAGCTAAAGTCACTTCTTAGTTTTACTAACTTCTTTGTAGATTACACTGGATTTTCTATATCATTTCTTCTGAAAATAAAGATAGCTTAATTTCTTCATTTCTGGTCTGGATGTTTTTTCTTTTCTTGCCTTAGTGCACTGGTCTGAATGTCCAGTACATTGTTAGAAGTGGTGAGAGCACACATCCTTGCTTTGTTCCTGATCTTAAGAGGAAAAATGGTAATTTTTCATCATTAAATATGATGGTATATGTAGGTTTTTTCTAAGTGC
>NW_016108179.1:78573-99020 GCF_001604975.1 Cebus imitator | reverse complement strand
AATTTTTGCTCTTTCACCAAAGGGATTCTTAAATGAAATGGCTCTTTTTCCCCCTGAGTATGTGGTATTGAAGACTACAAAAACCACTACAAATTAGTGGTTTAGTTACACTGTCTTGATTCATTCTAAGGACTGTCAGTTTTATTCACCATTGCTTTTGCACTACCTGAGCAAACTGCAACATGGTGAAAAAAGAGAATTATATTTTGATATTATATTAGTTTTGACCTTGTGGACCCCCTGAGAATGTCTCAAGAGATTGTATGGGTCCACAGACCACATTTTGGGAACCACTGCATTATAACATGAGCATAAGTATTCAAATGTTTAGCGTGGATTTAATATCCAAATTACATTCCATGGTGCTTGCACTGATGGTTCCTCAGTGAACATATGAAAAATAAAAAACATGAGAAATTCAATAAGAAGAATTTCTCTCTACTCAAAATAAGATCTTAAAGCAAGTAAATCACAACTGGAGAAATATAGGCCTTTAAAATTATATTAAGCCAGTTGAATCTGTTTCTCCCAATTGACTTACATCATGCTGCAGTCATTTATCTTTGGTTAACAAAAATAAACTCTCAAGTTTCAAGAAACTAACCTCAATTATTTGCATATCACCTCACCTCTTCCACCCCCAGTTTCCTTATCTGTAAAACTGTGTGTGGGAGGTGGTGGTGATCATAATAGAATTTACCTCATAATGCTATAGAAATAAAATGAGATCCTGAATGTAAAGCACATGAATGTCGAGTTAATATTAGCTATTATGCTAATGTTCCATCTCATTCCTTTTATGATTGCCTTGTGTTCTATCGTATGAATGAATAAAAATTTACCTTGGTCATGCCATATATTCTGAGAGCTCTGGGAACTTTGGAAGATAGGAGTCATAGGGTTGGAGTAATATAATTTTGAAGGTGTTAAATTTTGCACCAGTTTCATTTCATGTAATCACTCAGTAATTTAAAGCAGGTTAAAATGTTGAATAATAGAGATTCCTACAGGATTCCCATTGTATGGATGAATAAAATTAATTTGTAATTTATTCCTGGAGTACTTAAAATTGCTTAATTCTTTCAAGGAAGTACTTCTCGTTATTACTCCTCACCACTGTACTAATACATACACATAGACACAGACACACACACATACATCTTGTTTATATTAATTATTTGCCTAAAAATTTCATGATGACAAATTTAGGCTAGGCCTGACTGAACTGTCACAAAATCTGAAATATAATTGTTCAAAATCAGAAAAAAAGTTTTTGGAGGTGTTGAAGGGGCTATGTAGTTTCTAATAAATGCTAGTCCAGGCTTCAACCAAGGCAGGGTTTCTCAACTTTGGCTCTTTTATATTTTGGGCTGAATAATTCTTTGTTGTGTGTGTATCTGGGGTAAGGGTACTGTGCACTGTAGGGTGTTTAACAGTATCCCTGGCGTCTATCCACTTGACACCCTTCACTCCACGTCATGACAACCAAAACATCCCCAGACATTGTTAAATATCACCCAGTAGGCAAAGTTGCCTCCAGTTGAGAATCACTGATCCAGGCTTTCAGGAAAGACCCTTCTGGCTGGACTGAACAGTACAGAAACAGAACTGTATAAGGAAGATGGTTTTTGTAGATAATTTTACTTAAATATCTCTGTTGGAAAAGACAACAGCAATAATAACAGCTATCATTTACTAAGTGCTCTTAGGCACTTTGCAAGCATTAATCCTCACAGCAACAGTATAGATATGAATATTCCCATTTTACAGATGAGTAAAACAATACTCAGAAAGGTTAAGTTACATGCCTAATAGAGGGACAGAGCTAGGATTAGTATCTGATCTAATTGACATCTAAGCTCATGCTCTGAACCATGACAGTATTAATTTTGTTAGAAATGCAGTTTCCTCTGTGGTATGTTAATACTTAGTGTGCCTTGTATAATCCTGTCTGGTGACCCTATTGGGATAACTGAGTAGGGCATAATTTGAGGTGTTAGATGAGAAATTGAATAGGGGGTGACTTCCTGACCCAGTACGTAGGATAGCCTTGGGATAAACTTAATTGAAGTATTGCTCTGATGGGTTACAGAGACTTCTGAGGTAAGATCAAAGAGACATTTGTATAAGGCCTTGAGGGACCAAATTAGCCATTTCATTGGTTCTAGAAGTCATGACAATAATTAGTCAAGCAGCCTTTGGAAGGTGCTGGTAGGACTTTCCTGATACCTCTGATTATCTCCCTCAAGGGAGAATGACATCACCTTTGATTGACCCCAGACCTGGCTGCTAAGTGCTTTGGTTGAGTTGAAGAGAAAATGTTTGGGGAAATGTTAACCGTGAACTCTAACCTCTAGGGCAGGGTTCTGCCAACTGCCTGTCACAACCCATTAGGGGTCATGAAATCAATTTAGCGGATCATGAACAACATTTTTTTAACCCAATTTATACAACTCCTTTTATTTAACACATTCATGGACCAGACCATTCTAAAGTTATGTGGATTACTAAAGATAGCATTTTTATGACATCATTAATTATTATTTCTTGTGTTCTTTGTGTATTTACATGGGTTATACTTTTTTCTTTCCTTTTTTTTCTTTTTCTTTTTCTTTTCTTTTTTTTTTTTTTTTTTTTTTTTTTTTTTTTTTTTTTTTTTTTTTTTTTTTTTTTTTTTTGACAAGGTCTTGCTCTGCTGCCTAGTCTAGAGTTCAATGGCATGATCACAGCTCATTGCAGCCTCGACCAGGTTCAAGCAATCCTCCCACCTCAGTCTTCCAAGTAGCTGGGACCACAGGTGTGCTCCTAGCCAATTTTTGTGAGAGATGGGATTTCACCATGTTGCCCAGGCTGGTCTGTAACTCCTGGGCTCAAGCGATCCACCTGCCTCGGCCTCCCAAAGTGCTGGGATTACAGGCATGAGCCACCACACTTAGCCTTTTTCTTCTACTGATACATAAATGTGTTACATATTTATAAGGTACATGTGAGTGTTTGCTACAGGTATGTGTAATGATCAAGTCAGGGTATTTGGGATATCCATCACCTTAAGTACTTACCATTTCTATGTGTTGGTATCCATGGCTAACATTTAAAAACAGAGAATACCAGAGTAGAAAGTATTACGGATCTCATACATTATAGGCAGGACCAGCTAAATAATTTGTGGGGCCCACTGCAAAATGGAAATATGGGACTCCTCAATTAAAAGGCAGAAAATACTGTTGCAAGAGGGACTCAAATATAAGGCTCTTTTCTTTCTTCTGCAGTCTCTCTCGTGACTTGACAGCCATATTGGACTTTTTTTTTTTTTTTTTTTTTTTTTTTTTTTTTTNCAGACAGGGTCTTACTCTGTCACCCAAACTGGAATGCAGTGGCACAATCAAGGCTCACTGCAGCCTCAAACTCCTGGGCTTCAGCAATCCTCCCAACTCAGCTTCCAGAGTAGCTGGGACTACAGGTGCACACCATGCCCAGCTAATTTTTTAATTTTTGGAGAGACAAGTTTCACCGTATTTCCCAAGCTGTTCTTGAACTCCAGAGCTCAAGTAATCTGCCCACCTCGGTTTCCCAAAGTGCTGGGATTACAAGCAAGACCCACTGCACCTGGCGGCCACACTGTTTTTTATTTGCTATTTATTACCACCCTAAGTTTAAAAATATAATTTAGATTATTAATATAAATTTTACCATTAATCTTTGTTTGACAGGGCCAGTTTAAAAACACAAATATAAAATAACTTAATTTACATGCAGAATCACCAAAACTACACACTTTGTATTTTGTAGCTCTTAACAGAACAGTGGAAATGCTGCACAAAACAAATTGAAGTGTTTTTATTTCACTTCCTGATACAACCACATACTAAAAATACTCTCTGCCTTTGGTTTACTGATGAGTAAGGCAGGATGAAAGAGAAAGGGTTGATGCATCTTTTCCCTTTTTTTCTGTGTCATCATTTTCAGCATAACTGGTTGGATAATATAGGAAAGTAACACAATAGGATTCCTTGGTTTTCATATTTCTTATAATTCCATTGCATTGCATTCTTTCTGCCTGTGAAACAAGGTCTCATTCGAAAGGTAAGTGTGACCTGTTTGGTCTGTCACTACCCTACTCCACCCCGCCTTAGATGTAGAGGGAACACATCTTCTTCTTCCTTGGAGACCTGCTGAACTCCCAAGCATTTCCAGTTCACTGCAGTTGTGTTCTCCAGGGGCATCACAAACACTATATGTAAATGAAGCAACAAAAAACACACATTGTCCGCGTCTCCTCTGCTCACTCCATGCTCCATTTGACTTTATTTATGAAACACAAGCCCAAAAATAAAATTATTAAAGATTCCTAGACAGTGATAGCAGAACATTAAACCAACTATGGGGCTCTTCTGAGCACGGGACCCTGTGCTACTATAACAGGTCACACACCTAGGAAACCAGCCCTGAGGATAATGTATTGTTTGTGAAAGCCTTACTTCAAGTGTGTGTTTGGGGGGTAGGGGAGTGTGTGGTATATGTGTACTGGGGTCAGTGTCAAAGTTTGGGCATACCTGCTTTAGGGGAAGGCCAGGCTTCTCCCTTTTCTTCTCCTACTAGGGGTTAGAGCTTTCTCTGGTAAGAGTAAAGGGATTTTAATTAGAACAGGACTAGGGCTGATCTATTCAGTGTGGTGCAAGTTCTCACTGTTCTGTGTTTTCCCTGCCCCTGCATCTCATGTAGCTAGTATGACCAGACAGCCGAGGGTGGTCTCCTGTTTATAAGTTTTTTTGCCTTGACCTTGCCCAAAAAGGAAATCAGGGTGGGCCAAGGAGAAAAAAGCAGACCTGTCTTGTACCTGCTTAGGCTTTACTTCTAGTGTAAGCTAATTTAAGCTCAAGGGGCAAAAAGGGTCCTTTCACCTCACACGCAGAAGGCCAGTTTAGCAGGGTAAGTAACTATTACTTTTAATGGCAAAAACCATGATCACTTTTGCACCAACCTAATACTTCAGTGATTCAGCAATAAGTAGGCTCTCTCCTGAGACGTCTTTGTGATTATATCCTACCCTTGGGAATCTGTTGGAATATGGGCAGCAAGATGGGCTTCAAGGATCCAGAGAACCTTAGCCATACCTACCTTTTTCACTGTTAACATAGTAGGCCTTGACACTAATTTTACTTTTTACATTGTAAACCTTCTCTAAGTTCCACAGAGAATTCAAGATAAAGAAAATGATACAGAAGAAAAGTAGAATTGCCTATTATGTAAAACTCCATCACAAACACTGTGAACATACTTTGTATGTTTTCTTCCACTCATTTTTCTAAGTGTATAAGTTACAATTAAACACAATGGATCACGTTGTCTATAGAAGTTTAATCTGGTTTATTTCACTTAGTATTATATTAAGAGATTGTTTCTTTCCCCTAGAGAGTGCTGCTGCACATGCACAGAAAAATTTCTGTCTCTTTCTCATGCACACTTGAGATGCATTGATATCATTAGTTAAGGTAAAGTTAAATCAGTTGTTTCTTGTAACTAAAAAATATTTTTCTTTCCCTATTAGTTTCCCTTTCAGAGGAGATCCTTATTCCAAATTTACTCCTTGTTCCAGTAATTTGCACTCTCTGCCACAAGATAATAAGAGTGAAAATGTTTTCTTGTAGCTAGAATCAGACTTCTACACCAAGTTCAGCTCTTTATAAAAATAACATTTTCCTTTATTACATCTTTCTAAGTAACAAAACTTTAAATGTGATGTCCATTATATCTGTTAACCAAATATAAAACCTCGATTATTTGCATCTTTTTTTTTTTCTAAGTAATGCAGCAGCCCTTTGTCCCTTCTTGCCTTTAAAACCTGACACACACAGAAAGACTTTCTCACTCCTGATGTTTACCTGAAGTTACCCTGGCCTCTAAAATGTGTGCCATTTTGCTTCAGTTTCTGGCTTCCTGCTTCCTATCTTTGATGCAGAGCCTTCTCTCCTCAGCTGTCCACTCTCCAATAGTGTTTTAGGCACAGTATTTTATTGATGAAGATAGGACTGTGGTTTAAAAACATTAAATAGTTGAATTACCATAGTAATTATAAAAAGTAACTACTCCTTTTCCCCAGAATATAATTTTTAAAACACATTCATGCAGAAGCTTCGAAACAGATACAGTAGAGATCCTTCTGGGAATCAAATCAGCTGATTCCCAACCTTCCCATGTTGGCTGATCCTGTGGTTCTTGAACTGACCCTCCTCCCCTCATTGTCCTCTTCCTTCACTTCTAAGAATCAGTACCCGTTTTCTTCATGAGAGTGAACAGTAGTCAGAGAGGGATGGTCAGGCCCTGGTGATCTTCCATTACATCCAAACAAGGATAGAGTATTTAGAGAAAATTTCTGAGGAAATACCTCTGTCGATGTCCTTATCATAAATACCTCCTACAAGAGATAAAAAATGACAGTGGCAACGAGCCAAGAATCTTATAGCTCTCATTGTCTTGAGTTTGCAGGGTATGAAAATCACAGAATGTCAAACTCTGGAAATCATCCCATCCTTCATTTTGCAGACACAGAAAAAGACCCAGAAAGTAAAGAACTGATTTGAAAGTCACATATCTAATCAGAGGCAGATCTGTGGCTAAAAGCTCAAACTACCAGGTTCTGGTTTCAGCACTTTCAGCTCTGCCAAACTATCTAAAAGGGGGAATTGCTTTACTTGTAAAATGATTTTAGGCTCTAATGAGCAGCAGTGTGCTGAATGGTAGACGAGCCAAAGGAGACTACTGCCACTTGCTGGTAGCATATGTAAATTGGTGAGACTGTTGCTAAAGGAAAACTGATTCATTCATTTAATTCCACAAATATTTACTATCAGCCTGGCAAGTGCAAACAATATGTTGGGTGCTATGGGAAAGGCGGGGGAGTCCTACCTTCATGGCGCTGACATTTTAATAGGGAAATCATAAAAAAACGAACAACAAACTACTTAGTAAGAAAGTGCAAGTGCCTTGAGAGCAGTATAGACACAGCTATGTGGGAGTTCAGGGAAAGGATAGTTTCATGCTTTCTCACAGGGATCTGGGAAGAAGGGGATATGGAGAAAAAAACTGGTGTATTTGGCTTCAAAGAACAAATAGTTTAAGATTTGTTGAACAGATGATAAGGCAGAGCACTCAATCCTAGATCTGGCTAATAAGCATTTAAAGCCTGAACTCTTTAATTTTAAGAAATAGGTGTATATCCATGCACATGTTGACCTATGTAAGAAGCCTGCACATCCTGCGTATGTATCCTGGGACATAAAATAAAGTAAAATAAAATAAAATAAAAATAATTTAAAGATAAGGCTGGGTGCAGTGGCTCACACTTGTAATCCCAGCAATTTGGAAGGCCAAGGCAGGCAGATCACCTGAGGTCAGAAGTTCACGACCAGCCTGGCCAACATGGCAAAACCACATCTCTACTAAAAATTCAAAAAATTAGCTGGGTGTGGTGGCGGGTACCTGTAATCCTAGCTACTCGAGAGGTTGAGGCAGGAGAATCTCTTGAACCCAGGAGGTGGAAGTTGCAGTGAGCCGAGATTGTGCCATTGCATGACAGCCTGGGCAACAGGAGTGAAACTCCGTATCAAAAGAAAAAAAAAGATGAAAAACAAATAAAATCTTCTCATAAAAAAAGTTGTATGTATTTATGGGATACATGTAATGTTTTGATACAGGCATACAATGTGTACTAATCACATGAGAGTAATTGGGGCATCTAGCACCTCAGGGATTTATCATTTCTTTGTGTTAGGAACATTCCAATTCCACTCTTAGTTATTTGAAAATCTGCAATTAATTATTGTTGACTGTAGTCACTCTGCTGTGCTATCAAATACTAGATCTTATCCATTATATCTATATTTTTGGACCCATTAACAATTCCCACTCTAAAACCTAAACTCTTAAACATTATGCTGTACAGGCCCTTTGACTGGGTTGAGATTTACAGTTGGGAAATAGCATAGAACTCTGAATGCCACGATAAATGATTTGATTTATTCTGTAGGTAGCCAAGGATGGTTTTAAAGAGAGTCCTCTGATCAGAACTGTACTCTCGTCCCAAAAGCCCTGAGTATTTGGATTAGGACTTGAGAGCAGATCAAACATGGCAGTGCACAGGAGTGGGTCCCGTCAGACGCTTTCATGGCTGCTAATTATTCTGCAGCCTTTTTCTTCATGGAGAGGGGGTCTCACTATGCTGCCCAGGCTTGTCTCAAGCTCCTGGGCTAAGCAATCCTCCTGCCTTGGCGTCCCAAAATGTTGGGATTACAGGCATGAGCCACGATGCCTGGCCAATTATTCTGCAGCTTTAATTACTCAGAGCCTTTTGCTAAGCTCCACTCTGCTACACTTAGCTGGTCACATTAAGAGCTGTCAAATATGTTCCCTGAGTTAGAGAATAGATCAGGACTTTCACCAAAGTCAGCTTTTATTCAAATAATTTTATTATATATATAAATATTTACACATATATAAAATATATATGTACACATATAAAGTACATATAAAATGTACATTATTTTCTTGAAGGAAAGTTTTAATTTTTTCTAATTTAATGTCATTTACCGATCCCCAAATTTTCTAACATTACAAAACTAATTTTTAAACAAATGATTTATGCTTTTTTTAGTTTGCTTTATTAAATGACTAATACAGCATAAATTGTCTTTGCATATCAGTACATGTAGATCCACCTAATTTTTTAAACGCAGCTTTGTATATTTTTCTCAGTTCCTGTATGTATAAACATTTGAGTTCTTTTTATTTTTTTTCTATTATAAGCAATGATGCAATAAATATGTTTATACATAAATCTTTGCACATTTGTGGGGATGTTTCTACAGGAAAAACTTCTAGCCCTATAAATGTTGCGTCATTGGATCTGAAGAGTTGTCTTTTGACAGATACTACCAAATTGCCCTTTGAAAATGTCATACCAATTTATACTTTCAGCCAGAGTGTGCTGGCTTGTCCACACCCACTTTAATACTATCAAACTTTAAAACTTTTCATATTAGGATAGACAAAAAAGGGTATCTTATTTTTCCAATAATCAATATACATTAAGCATCTATATTTGAGGTGAATTACGAAGCTAATGCTAACTGGCCTCTCTCATCCTTCCATATAACCTGCATGTATTCTCAAAAGGTTTTTAGGGTCATTTTTCAGGAACTGGCATGTTAGACACCAATTCTGGGAACACACATCAGATGTATGTTTGGCATATAACTTCATAGAGTTTGTATATAGGAAATGTAGATAGATCTGGACAATGGATGTGACTTAAGTTTTACAATAACCTAATTCAAGGAAATAGCTGAACTGCCCATCAAAGGACACAAAGGAAGAAAATCTTCATCTGATAACAAAGATCTACAGAGCATGGTAGGTCTGTCCTGGATCTGTCACTTGGCTGTTTGTCTTGTTTTATTGACACCATAAAAAAACCACAATTTTCAAAAATCGTTTTTTTCATAGCAACATTGTCGATAATACAGTGGCTCAAAGGACTATTTTGCCAGATGACAGTATTGTTGGCTCAACCCCTAAAACAGGTGATGGCATACTTTCCAGTCAGGGAAAACAACTGTGACAAAAGAATCTAGGCCTAAATATTTGAGTAGTTGCCTTTCTCAACATGACAGTCAACACACCAACTTAGCACAAATAATCATGAATTGTCTTAGTCTGTTTGACCTGTTATAACAAAATATTAGGTTAGTGCAAATGTAATTGTGGTTTTGGTATTGCTGGAATTTGTGGTTTGATATTGGAATATATATTCTTAAACAAATGTGGTTATGTTATACATTAATGGGCCCTCACTTTAGTTATCTATTTTTTTGCTAATAACTTATTACTTGCTGTTTATTTTATGTTTATTTTAGGCCATAGAAATGATGTTACACAAGAAGCAAATTAGAGCAATTTTCTTATTCAAGTTCAAAATGGGTTGTAAAGCAGCAGAGACAACTCACAACATTAGCAATACATTTGGCCCAGGAACTGTTAACAAACGAGCAGTGCAGTGGTGGTTCAAGAAGTTTTGCAAAGGAGATGAGAATCTTGAAGATAAGGAGCTTAATGGCTGCCCCTCAGAAGTTGACAATGACCAACTGAGAGCAATCATCTAAGCGGATCCTCTTACAACTACACGAGAAGTTGATAAACAAATCAACATTGACCCTTCTACAGTCATTTGGCATTTAAGACAAATTGGAAAGATGGAAAAGCTCAGTAAGTGGGTGCCTCATGAACTGACTGAAAATTAAAAAAAAAAAATCATCGTTTTGAAGTGTTGTCTTCTCTTATTCTACGTAACAGTGAACCATTTCTCAATTGGATTGTGACGTGCGACGAAAAGTGGATTTTATATGACAACCAGCGATGACCAGCTCAGTGCTTGGATGAAGAAGAAGCTCCAAAGAACTTCCCAAAGCCAAATTTGCACCATAAAAAGGTCATGGTCACTGGTGGTCTGCTGCCGGTTTGATCCACTACAGCTTTTTGAATCCAGGCGAAACCATTATATCTGAGAAGTATCTTCAGCAAATTGATGAGATGCACCAAGAATGGCAGTGACGGCAGACAGCATTGGTCAACAGAAAAGGCCCATTTCTTCTCCATGACAATGCCTGAGCACAGGTCATACACCCAATACTTCAAAAGTTGAACAAATTGGGCTACAAAGTTTTGTCTCATCTGCCATATTCACCTGACCTCTTGCCAACTGACTACCACTTCGTCAAGCATCTCGACAGCTTTTTGCAGGGAAAATGCTTCCACAACCAGCAGGATGCAGAGAATGCTTTCCAAGGGTTTATCGAATCCCAAAGCATGGATTTTTATGCTACAGGAATAGACGAACTTACTTCTTGTTGGCAAAAAATGTGTTGATTGTGAAACAGCTCCATTTTCTGGAGTATATACCCTGGCTCTTGGTCTTGATCAAGAAGGAATTCAGGACACAGACACACATGAGGAGTGGGTTTTGGAGCAGAAAGTTTAATAGAAAAGGAAGAAAAGAGAGAGAAAAAAACTTCCTCATGTTGAGAATGCCCAAAAGAGGGTCTCCAAGTGGAAAAAAAAGGACTGGCTGGTGCAAATGCGCCACGTTTTATAGTCCAGTTTGAGGAGTCAGTGTCTGATTTACAAACGGCTCATAAATTGGTTCGACCAGTTATGACGTCTACATAGTGCATGGGGAAGGGTTGCCCCACCCTAATCTTATTATGCAAATGGGCATTCTATTTGATTGGTGCCACCTTGTCTGCTTCTTACTGTACATGTGGCTGACAAAGAGAAGGGAAGACGGAGCCACCATCTTGAACATGATTGGCACAACTGCTGGTATGTATGTCTGCCCCTCAATTTTATAGGCTGCTCTTCATTAGTAAGGAAAATAATTTGGAGCTGTTTTTCATTAAAAAGAAAAGCCTTATTGAGGCCTCCCATATCCTTACTATCTATCTAAGTAATTTCTTCTTTTTTTTTTCTATTTTATTTGATTTACTTTATTTTATTTCTTTTAAGATGGAGTCTCACTGTGTCACCCAGGTTTGAGTGCAATGGCATGACCTCAGCTCACACTGCAACCTCTGCCCCCTGGGTTCAAGTAATTCTCCTGCCTCGGCCTCCTGAGTAGCAAGGATTACAGGTTTCCACCACCACGCCAGCTAATTTTTTTGTATTTTTAGTAGAGATTGGGTTTCACAATGTTGGAGATGCTGGTCTCAAACTCCTGACCTCGGGCAATCCACCTGCCTTGGCCTCCAAAAGTGCTGGGATTACAGGCATGAGCCACCGTGACTGTCTTAATGCATCTTTTTTATTTTATTATTTTATTTTATTTTATTTTATTTTATTTTATTTTATTTATTGAGATGGAGCCTCACTCTGTTGCCCCGTTGCCAGGCTGGAGTACAGTGGTGTGATCTCAGCTCACTGCAACCTCCACCCCTGGGTTCAAGTGATTCTTCTGCTTCAGCCTCTCAAGTAGCTGTGATTACAGGTATGTTCCACCACACCTGGCTAATTTTGTATTTTTAGTAGAGATGGGCTTTCTCCATGTTGGACAAGATGGTCTCTATCTCTTGACCTCGTAATCCAGCCGCTTTAGGATTACAGGCATGAACCACTGTGCCTGGGCCTGTTTTGTTTTATTTTATTTTATTTTATTTTATTTTGAGACAGAGTATTGCTCTGTTGCCTAGGCTGGAGTGCGGTGGCATGATCTCGGCTCACTGCAGCCTCTGCCTTCTGGGTTCAAGTGATTCTCCTGCGTCAGCCTCCCAAGTAGCTGGGATTATAGGTGCGTGCCACCAGGCCTGGCTAATTTTTGTAATTTTTGTAGAGATGGGGTTTCACCATGTTGGACAGGATGGTCTCAAACTCCTGACCTCAGGTGATTCATCTGCCTCAGCCTCCCAAAGTGCTGGGAATACAGGTGTGAGCCACAGCCCCCGGCCATTTTTTTTGTAGTTTTGAAATACAGGGATTCATCATGTTGGCCAGGCTGGTCTCCAGTTCCTGGCCACAAGTGATCTTCCCACCTCAGCCTTCCAAAATGCTAAGAATACAGCCCATGAGCCACCGCGCCCAGCCAGGAAGGTAAACTGATTGGAAGGGTGACTGTGAGATTTGTCTTGAAGGTGAAAGTTTGCATGGCAAGCAGGTTATTTTTACTTAGATGACATATTTCATCTAAACTTTGTTTCAGACTTAAAGGATCTGAAAAAAAAAAGAAAGAAAGAAAGAGAGAGAGAGAGAAAGAGGGAAAGACAGTAATTTCTTCTTAACTCCTATATCAATTGTAATGGTTCCTATTTTGATTAATAAAGATGTGTTTGAGCCTAGTTATAATGATTCAAAATTCATGGTCCAAAACCACAATTACTTTTGCACCAACCTAAAGTATTTTGCACCAACCAAAGTGTTTTGTGTAATTTATAAAGAATAGAAATTTATTGCTCACAGTCCTGGAGGCTGGGAGGTTCAAGATCAAGGAACCAGCAAATTTGCTGTCTGGTAAGAGCCTGTTCCTCACAGATAGTGCCTTCTGTATGTCTTCACACATGGTGCAAGCAGCAAGGCAGCTCTCTGAGGCCTCATTTATAAGGATAGTAATGCCAGTCAGGACGGTAGACCCTTCATGACCTAACCAACCCCAAAGACCTCTTAATATAATCACCTTGGTGATTAGATTTCACTATATGAATTTGGGGAGTGACAGAAACGTTCAGTCCATATCATAAATAAATCTGTTTCAGTGAAATTTAGCATTTACTCAGCTAATGTTAGTTTAGCTGGTTCTCCTCCTTCTGAGCACATTGAAGAATTCCACTTCCCCATTCTCTTTTGCTATTGAGACAGATCATGTGACTTATTCTGGCCAATGAATTGTGAGATGAAGTGGTATATTTTATGATTAGATTATTTAATTGTCTGAATGAGCCCCTCCATTCTGTCTTCCCACTTCTGAAGTGATTATGGAATCATGTATAGAATTTTGTACCACTGAGTCACCACATAAAGGAAAGCTGCTTCAGAGTGTCACCTGGACTTGCAATGGATTTTGTGAAAGCAAGAAATTAAATTTTGTTGTAGCCAGGCAGTGAGATTTTTGTCTTGCTACGACAGAATAACTAATACAGCATTCCTTGGCCAAGATGAATCTGTTAAGTGGCCTAGCTGATGAAGAGGTAGAATGGTGAACTAACAATCAACTGCTGGATGCTTTCCATGTGCGCAGGAGACTGCTAGGTGCAGGCGCAATGCAAAGATGTCTGCAACACAATCAAAAGTCTCACTGTCTCTATGGTCTTCTTTGGTTCTCTGCCTTCCAATAGGTAGAACTAAATGTTTCCTCTTAAAGTTCCTTCCTTTCTTCCTTCCTTCCTTCCTTCCTTCCTTCCTTCCTTCCTTCCTTCCTTCCTTCCTTCCTTCCTTCCTCCCCTCCTTCCTTCCTTTCTCTCTTTCTTTCTTTCTTTTCTTTTTTTCCCTCCCCTCTTCCCCTCAACACTTCACCCAGGCTGAACGTTCCGTGAATGGATCAGGATCTCTTCCAGGCCTTTGCCAATGCTGCTTTTTTCTGCTTAAAATGTCACTTACTCTCTCAAACTCCTTGTCTAACTAACTCTTGCTCATGTTTTATGTATTAAAATTACAACAAAATTTCTTCTTAAGCCCTTCCCTGCTCTCTAAAGTCTAGCTTAAGTTCTCTGGGCTCCCACAGCTCTCTGGACCTCCTTCATATACCATTTATCATTATGCAAAATGATTGCCTGTTCAGCTGTCTGTCACCTTCACCTGATGGCTATGGATGTCTTGTTCACCTTTGTGGTCTAGCGTCTCACCAAGATCCTGGCATAGAGTAGGATCTTGTACCTACAGTATGTTTTCAAATGAAATCAATATAGCACCTCATTGTAATAAGATAATATGTAAATAAATGAGCATGCTGTGTTCATGGGACAGAGATTGAATAGGCCTGACTAGAATAGAAGATATAGAAGCATGTAAGGAGTTGTGGGAAATAAGGATGGGTGGGTGCCAGGATGAGGCCTTGAAAGGAGGGTTTTGATAGGCTAGCAGATGATTTTATACTTTCTGCTGTTGGAAATCCATGGAGTCACAGAAAAGCTTAGTACAGGATAGTGAGTGGTGTGTGTGATGTTGAAGGATCATTATTCTGGTACCAGTATGTAGGATGGATAGAGGGTGGGCATCACTGTGATTATCCAAGGCAGCTAGTGATCATTTGGACAGGAGAAATGAGGACCTAGGCTAGGTTGGAGGTGGTGGAGTTAGAGAAGAGTAGATAGTGATAGTAAATTTTAAATAATCACCAGCAGAAGCCTTGGAAAATCACCTCAGAATACATTTACGGTAAATAAGCTGATGATTGCACTCTATTTTTCTTTTTTTTTCCCATCTTTTACTTCAGTCAATGCACTCTATTTTTCAAATTCAGATAAAATCAAGTTCACATTTCCATCAAATCTTAAAAAGAAAATAGTCACAGATCAGGGTAATTGGATGTGGCCTCCAGGGAAGCCGGTCTCACCACTTTACATTTTCACTTCATGAACCTCAGGTAATTTTTATTTTTGCTGTGAGGGACTTATTCCCTCTCCAAGCCTCTGCAACCCCTTTCCATGAGTTCCAACATGGAAGGACTCCTAAAATCACCTCCCCAACTGGCCTTAAGGTAGGAATAATTCTGCTGACTTGATACAAGTTTTGTGAGGGGTGTGTGTGTGTGTGTGTGTGTATGTCTGCGTGTTCAACTGCTCTCTCAGAGCAATAACATCTAGAAACACAAAGCTGTCATAGGTAAGGTCTTTTATTTGATGGATATCCTGAACTGAAGAGTTGTTTAAAACACACACGTACATTCACATGCAAGCACATGAATGTGCATACATGTATGCACATACACATTCTAAATAGAAAAAATGAATGACTTGAATGAGTTAGCCTAAATTAGAAGAATTTGCCATACAACATAGAAATAGAGGAACTCTAGTTTCTCTGCATAGATTAATAATAGTGAGTCCGAGAGCAATGCTAGTCAAAATAAGCTGGGAAGATGTATCCAGAATGGGCATATAAAGGTTATTAGGAATATAAAACAGCATAGCCAATTGATATGTAGATGTAATTTCTTCATTTGATATATAGAACTCATTAGAGTGAGGTGTTTAAGAGAGCTGGCTCTGCAGTCAGTCAGATCTGGCTCAAGTCCTAGCCACCACTTGTTAGCTATGTGATCTTGCATACTTTGGCCTGTCTACAACTCGGTTTCCTCAGATGTCAAATGGAGGCATATATAATACCAATTCCATAAGTTTTTGATGAAGATTATCTTCATAAAGACCCTATTTTCAAATAAGGTAATATTCTGAGAATGTGCCTTGGAATTAGGACTTCAATGTATCTTTTCATAGAAAGAAAATAGATACAAAGAGGCTGATACGTGATAGTGCTAAATACATAATAGCTATTGTCTATGTGTCTGTCTGTGTCCAAGTTTCCTCTTTCTATAAGGACATATATTATAAAAACATATTGGATTAGGGCACATACTAATGACCTTGTATTGACTGGATTATCTTCATAAAGACCCTATTTTCAAATAAGGTCATATTCTGAGAATATGCCTTGGAATTAGGACTTCAATGTATCTTTTTATAGGGGAGGTGGAGGAGAACACAACTCAACCCATAATAATACCTGCTTGTGGTTGTTTTGGTTTGTTTCTTTTTTAACTTCACCAGATTTCAGTTCCCTGGCCCTTCCATGTTGTTCTAGTCAATTAACCCTTTTCTGTCTTTAATTCTTTCCTGACCTAGACTAGGCCTGTGATATATTATTCAATGACTCTCTATCCCCCTTATACTTCCATCCCACTTTCCAGAAAAACTCTAATCCTTGGTCAATTCAACTGCACCTGCCTTCTTCGTACCTTCTTACTCTAGAGTTGCTAAGTGCTGCAAGAGGAAATCCTGCCACTCTGTGGATGGGTGCCAGCCAGTACACATTCATGATCTCCAATTCCAACTCAGTCCTTGGAGGCTGTCCAGGATCCTCCAGAGAAACAGAATCAATAGGAGGAGTGTGTGTGTGTGTGTGTGTGTGTGTGTGTGTGTGTGTGTGTGTATGAGAGAGAGAGATTGAGAGAGAGATTTTAAATAATTGACTAAATACTGTGGGGGCTGGAAAATCTAAATTCCGTAGGACAGGCCAATAGGCTGGAGATCCAGAGAACAGTTGAGACAAGTTTATACATAAAATTAATCACCCTCATGCTCCACAAGAACTATTTGAAACCTCTCTACTCTTCTTAACCTTCAGTCGTAGTAAAAGGCCTATGCTTCCTACTCTCTAGGGAAAATGGCCATTTTCAGTCAGGAAGTCCCTCAGCTTTCTGCCTTCATGCCACTAAAAACCTATCCACCTCAGCAGTGATCCTTATCTCCTCTCTTCCTGGCACAGAAGAAGGCGAGTCCCTCCTTCTAAGCCCAGCCTCCCTATCTGTACGCTGAGTTTAAATTACCACTGCGTTTTCAGAACCTATATGGTGTAAAAAATATGGTGGTCCTTCCTTAAACATATGTTGAATGACCGAATGAATTCTTTCCTAAGCCCTTTCTTTCATTCTCCAATCTTTTTGTCTATTCTCAACCTCTCCTTTTGCTCTGTAATATTTCTCTGTAGTATTTAAACAAATTCAAGTGTTTGCTACAACAGAATTGACAACCTTAGCTATGTCTCTCTTTTGGAAAATAAAAATTGTATAAAATTGTATATATTTAAGATGTACAATGGGATTATTTGATATATGTATACATTGTGAAGTAATTATCATAATCAAGCTCATTAACATGCTCATTACCTCACATATTTACCCCTTCTTTTGTATGTGGTGAGAACATTTAAGACTTGTTCTCTTAGCAAATTTTAAGTATACAATACATTTGTTGTTGTAGAGGCGAAGTCCTACTATGTTGCTCAGGGTGGACTTGAATTCCTGGGCTCGAGGGATTCTTCCATCTCAGCTTCCCAAGTAGCTGGGACTACAGGCATGTGTCACCACACCCAGATTACTACTTATTATTATTAACTGCAGTCACCATGCTGTACATTAGATCCCCAGAAACTATTCATCTTATAACTTGGTACTCTTTCAGCAACACCTCCCCATTTCTCCCACCTGCAGTCCCTTATAATTACTGTTCTATTCTGTTTTTATGAGTTTGACTTTTTAAAATTTCGCACGTAAGTGAGACCATGCAGTATCTGCGTTTCTGTGTTTGGCTTATTTATTTAGCTTACTATAATGTCCTCTAGATCTACCTATGTTGTTTCAAAAGCAGGATTTCTCCCCTTTTTAAGGTTGAATATTTTTCCATTGTATATGTGCACCACATTTTCTTTATCCATTCATTCCTCAATGGGAACTTAAGTTGATTCCATATCTTGGGTATTGTGAATAGCACTACAATGAACATTAATGTGCAGATATCTCTTTGAGATAATGACTTAATTTTCTTTGGCTATACACCCAGAAGTGAGGTTGCTGGATTACAAAGTGGTTTAGCTAACTACCAATCTCAAGAGAGGATTCCCATTACGTGGAGAGTAGTAAAGATCATCACTATGCCAACCACCAGAAGCAGAAGTCCATATACTTATGCCTACTGTAAGATTCTGCATTCAGAAATGAACAAGAGGAAGGCCAATCACTCAGAGGTATTGCACTTGAGGCTTGATTAAAAACAAGGATGAGACTTTGGGTTGTATCCTTCAGAAAGGGAATGAGTGCCTTTAGTGTAATGCATGGAAGATAATAATATTAGATTAGGGAACATTTTTGCAAGTAAATAAATGGAAAGAAGGATGCATGTGGATGCCAGGAATTCTGTGAGGATGAAGGAAGAGGGAAGGGGTTAGACAATAGTGAACATCAGTGGTTTTGCATACCTTGTGTTTCATTTTCCTATATTCTGGTATAATAAATGCCACTGTGATGACAAATTGTGCACAACAAATTTTCAATCATTTGGATTTCATTAGGATAGAGTCCTCAAAATTAGAATTGCTAGGTCAGAGCACACAAACTACTTCATCTATTTTATGGCTGTAAATACATACCTGAAAAGTGCTTCTCAAAAGGGTTAGACCAATTGACATCCCTACCAGTCACATAGGCAACTACTCCTATATATTTCATCAACACTTCTGAAGTTCAATGCTCCACAAATATATTTTTCAGCTTAGAGTGTGTGGGTCAGCCTCTATGATGATCCTCTGCACAGATTAAGAATCTTTCCTCAAAGGTTTTCTCAATCCATGTGATACAGTTGCACCCCCAAACAGGATCCTCCCCAAGTTTCCCTCTGATCAATTCTGCCACCTCCATTAGAGGGATTAATGCATTTATTTCTCTTCTTATGACAGTGATTTTCTGGCTGCAGTCCTGAGTATAATTTCACTTCCAGACCTTTCCTCTCTGGCATTTCATTCAATTCTGAACACCCTGAGATAGCAATTAAGGCATCAAAATCTACTGCACTGCAAGTGTGAGGCATCTCCGGATCCCAGTTAATAACATTGTGTTGTATACCTGAAAATTTCTAAGGAGTAGTTTTTAAAAATCTTCACCACAAAAAAAGAAGTATGTGAGTTAATACATATATTAATTAGCTTGATTTAGCCATTCCACAATGTATACATATTTAAAAACATCATGCTGTATATCATAAATATATGCAATTTTTATTTGTCAGTTTAAATAAATAAATAAATAATGAATAAATAAATAACATCTTGCTTGGCTAAATTAGCTCCTAAATTGGGGTGTTTTGAGTTTTAGAAACATAAACAAAGGTTTTGCACCTGAAACACTCAATGATATATGCTTGTGCATGTCATTAGTCTAAAGCTCACAGTCTGCAGAGAAGGAAATGGTATCCCACAAGGTTAAGGGTTTTGCCCAAGTGCACACAACTAGCTAGCCTAAGAGCTGAGACTAAAACTGAGATTTCCGGACTTGTGATGCCACTCAGTTCTCCCTATATATTATGTTACTGTCTCGCTTTGGCCTGCTTTACTCTAGGCCGGGCAGATTAACTCCCTCAGACCTGGTTATTGGTCTTATTTTGGCTGGGCTTCAGGGACAATTTCCTTGAATCCAACTAAAAACTCAATCTTTGGTAATGAGCTCCTAACTTGGTAGTTGCTCATTATCTTGTCCTCATCTCCAGAAACATCCAGCTCTCTGCTTCTTTCTTTAGGCATCACAGCCTGGTTAAAACTAGTTACTCTTAAAGCAGGGACAGATCTTCCTCCCTGAAGACACTTTCAGGTCAGGATCTTGAAAGCGCCCTTCTGTTTTGTCCTGTTTTCCTACCTCCAGTTTGCCCTTCAGGGCTTCCATCCTCTGCCTGGGTATAGTGTCAAAAAACTGCAGGTCCAGGGATGAATCCAGACTTAGAGCTGCCATTGAATAATCTGGGTGATGGGGAGGAGAGGGACATTTTTACCAGTCTATTACTTTCTAGTCTAATACTGGAAACCCTAAGATCAGTGGCTTTTAGATTTCTTTTGGCCACAGGCCTCTGTGGGAAACTGATGAAAGTGATGGTCTCTCTCCCAAATTCACAGATGCACAAAACTACAGTTACAATTTCAGGGCTTTCAAATATCATCTGAATCCCAGCCATGGTCTCTAGATAACTGTTGAGAATTTGATTACAGTGATTACTTCCTAGTCATAAGTAGAGATACTTTCCAATAATTATGGGGAGAATTTGAATGTTGCAGGTTACTTCCTTGTTTCAAACAAAACGTGTAATTGTTGTGTCTGGAGTGGGAGATGGGGAGATATTTTTTCTTTTTTTTTTTTTTTTTTTTTTTTTTTT
>NW_016108179.1:46410-78403 GCF_001604975.1 Cebus imitator | reverse complement strand
TAGAGACGGGGTTTCACCATGTTGACCAGGGTGGTCTCGATCTCTTGACCTAGTGATCCACCCGCCTCAGCCTCCCAAAGTGCTGGGATTACAGGCGTGAGCCACCGCGTCCGGCCGGGAGATATTTTTTCATGGCAGATTTCTTCCTAGGCTCATTCACACTTCCTAGGCTTCCTGAATAATTGTGGAGATGTTATCACAGTAAGCAGCTACATAAAGTATCTACTCTATCTACAGCATACATTGTTCTATGCTGTAAAAAATGGTTGCAGACTCCAGGTCAGACTATAACATTCAGAGCAAAAAGCTGCTTACAATGACTTCCGGTTAGCTTTTAAGATTATAGCTGGAGTTAACTCACAGTTATGTTTGCCAAGATTAGTAGAGCAAGTTTGCCAGCAAAGTCCTACACTGTAGCCTTGTGCCACTTGTTATGATGGTTAAATCCCTGAAAATCATTGTGGTCAAAGAATTTATAGTTGAGGGACTTAGAATGCTGTGGGTAAAGTAGAATCAGAAACCAAAGGACAAGTTTTGAGTCTATAAAAGCTCTTAGAAACTCTTTTTGACTTTCACCAAAACGAAGTTAAAGACAGAACGCCACATTTTAAAAGTCAGTATTTTATACACTTTTAAAATTAGAAATAGTCATAAACAATTCTGTATAATTTCCATCTACCATCCTTCACTCATTAGAGGATTTTCAGGAATGATTTCTTCCTGTTTTATCTTTATCGTGTCATTTATTTTGAAAGTTACACTCATAATAATTTAGTTGTATAGAAATGTTATAAAGTAAAAAGCAAAAGTCTTGAATCTCATGCCACACTCAAAGATAACTATTATTAATGGAAGGACACTTGGACTTTTTACATTTTAGCTTTTTTTGTGGGGGAGGAATCATTTGTCAGCCTGATGGTTTTCACAGCTATGATTTTTGAGGCTGCTGGATTTTAAGGCTCCTGTGAAGCTGGGAAAAAGGGAATGGGGATGGTTGAAGTTAGAAAGTCATGAGCCTTGCTGCTCTTACTGAGACTCAGCAGCTTTTGTTTAATGAAAACCTTCTCAGATTGTTGCAAACCTTTGGTTAATTTCCAGAGTTCTAAAAAAGTTGATTTTGACAAATTCTGCCAGCATTTGCATTGCTTTTAAGGAGGAGCAAGTTTATGGAGGGTTTCACCCTACTATTCCAGACTTTCCACCACTATCCAAGCCTTTTATATTTCTCTCTCTAAAAAAATATTCGCTTTCATTTTCTGCCAATATCTGGCCCCTCTGCCATGATAAAAAGGGAAAGTTTGCGAAACTGAGATACAAGGAAATTATAGCTTTAGAGTCAGATCAACCCAGGTGTGTATCCTATCTCCATCACTCACTCGGATTGTGATCATGGGCAGGTAGATGATATTCTTGAGTCTCCAGCTCCTAACTGGTAAATGGTAGTAATAATAGTCACCACAACCTGTCTGTGAAAATCAAAGGAAAGCTTTTGGTACAGGGCCTAGCAGATAGCAAATGTTTAACATATGGTTTAAGTATCTTAGTTGCATGTATCAAGTATCTTTGGGGACTGAATTGCAATATATGTATATATTATCTATACGCTATTATATATCTTATGTATATATACACTTTACGTGTCAGTGTCAGCTTTGAGCACCCAAACTTTTACTACTTCCTCCATGGGAATTTAGAGAATTGCACATGACTTCTGCTTCTTAAGCTAACTACCCTGAAAATAATGTACCCTTTCTTTCATGACTGAAGATCATCTTCATAAATATTAATTATTCATATTAGTACTATTGCTAATTTATATGAATTCAATATGTAATATTAATTCTTATCAATTATTACTTGTATGTCATTAATTTTGACTTCTTATGCTTTTAGAGCATCAAATGTGATGGTCACAGTTCATTCCTTCAATATATGGTCCTAGACTATGGTTTTGATAACTTTTCTGCTTCCTTTTTTTATCCACAGTCATTCTGGGAAGGATTTCAGTTGTTCATATTCTTTCCTTGTCCTACTGCCAGTGTTTACCTGACACTAATGACTAGCTCATTTCCTGAGTTTGCCTAGCATGCCCTTCTTCATCTGCCTTTGTGACCATATCTACAACCTGGCCCAGTTGGAGGCATAGCAAACACTAACATTAGGGCTAAAGGAGTTTGAACTTTTTCCTGAAGACAGCAGGTGAAATAAGGATATGTTCATGGTGGAAAGAAAGATTGAAAGAGGAAGGATAAGGTTAGATTGTGTGGACAGTACATGACTCTGTCAGCAGTGGAGGATATATCAGGTTGTGAGATCCTGGATTAGAAGAGAGGGAGAACAAGTGGTGAAAGGGCAGCAATTAGCTTTTAATGGGCCTTCGAATTCAAACTTAAAGTTGATATTCTTTGTTGAAGTATATTGGAAAGGGGAGTGGCATAGCCACATCTTTTTTCTATGAATCATCTTACCTGGGTTAAGGAAGATGAATTTAGCATTGGTGGGAATGGGGTTGAAAACCTGGAAACAGGGACAGTGACAAAAAACTTGCAGTGTCATAGGGGAACATAACATGTATCCAAATCAAGTTAAGGCTGATGAAGATGAAGTGTGGGATGGATTTTTAAAAGTATAAGAAGTGAAGTCTGTCTTAACTGTTTTTCCTGGGGGAATGGGATGCAGTTGACTCAGCTGTCCTCTGACTTTCTAAGTAGATGATGGTGACACCACTCAAGAGAGGGAGCCAAGAAAGAAGAGAGGGATTTTTTTTCTTTTTAAAGAAGAGACAAATTCAACTTGGGACATTTTGAGTTTTTATATTTGAGTGTGCCATAGGCAGTTAGAGATATGATCAGAATTTGTTTGGTTAATGTCTAAGGGTTGGTCTTCAGCTTTTCAGAGTCATGAACACAGTTTGCAAGAGCCAAGAGTTAAGACAAACTTACTAAGGATTGATTTACAAAGTAGAATCCAATCCACTTTCAATGAGAACTATAATGGTCAGGTTAAGTTAGCAATATGGATTAGAAAGCAGAATGTATTGTTAAAGGAAAGGGATCCCAGGACAGATCTATTTTAATAGTAGTGGGGACACAAAATCCTCAGGAGCCACAGGTGAGGCACAATTGATTTAATGTCTTTGTCTAGTAACATATTCAGACTTCCTCAGGGATAGTATCTGTTCTTTTTCTTCCTGTGCATGAATCATAGTTTTTTATTTCTTTGCAGGCATCACATATTTTTGGTGAAAAATGGATGTTTAAAACATTATAATGTGGTAACTCAGGGAATCAGATTCTCTCTTTCTCCAGGGCTTATTGTTACTGCTTATTGTGGGTTGTACGTTTGTTTGTTCTTTTGTTTGGTGACTTTTAGAAACATTTTTAAAGACTGTATTCTTTGTTGTGTGTGTTCACTGGAGCCTTTGTTCTGTTAGCTTCGTGGTCCTCTAATAATTGGACAGAGATTTCTTTACATACTAAGAGATAAAAATAAAAATAGTAGATTGGTTCTGTTACAGCTCTGACCTAGCCTTCACTATATGTTTGCGCAGAACTTAAATGTCAGCCATAGGTGAAAGTTCAAGGTCTTCTCAGGTCTTCTTTAAGTATCCATCCATCCCTGGGCATGTGTGTGGGCTTCTAGAGTCCTTAATGTACTGCGAAGCTTTACAAAACCCTCATTCCCTTTTCTATCTTTTCAAGCCTCTTACTTCCCAGGATTTTTTGATCTGTCTACTGCTTGCCCCATCTGTTATCCCCTGCACTAGATAGCTAAGAGTAGTATATTTGCCTTGAAATTAATTCACCAAACTCTTCTCAGAAGGCTGCTGAAGCCCTCAAAAGGTTCCAAGGCAGACAAAACAGAGGCATGCCTCTGCACTGATCCCTTAGGGGGCCATGATGGGTTTTTCTACCTAAAGTTAAATGATGCATTTAGTCTATTCTGCAACTGGCCATGGCTTTACACAAGTCTTTAACGTAGGCTGGTTGTCATTCCAGTATAATTTACTTGAAAAACAATAGCAGTCAGGAATTGGAGCATCCTGGATGGGAGATGAGGAATCCAGAGCTTGAATTGGTGTGACATTTTTATGCTCTTCACTGAATCACCCCAAGACATCTACAGAAGCTTGTTCGACTGTTTATCAAAGGAGAGTGGTCAGCCATGCCTAATAGGGGCATCAAAGAAGGGCTCATGGAGGGAAGACCCTTAAGTTCAATGCTGGAGAATTTTCTAGTTGGGTCTGAGAAGGTTGAGGCCCGATGTGGGAGTGTCCTTCTACCATGTAGAAGGAACAACCAGGAAAGACATGGAAGCCTGAAGTGCCTTACATGCTTCAGCTGAAGCACTTTGCATGCATCCTCTCATGAGGCCATTACAACATTCCTAGGAAACAGACTATTGCTATCTCCATTTTACTGAGGAGGAAAGAGGCTGGAGGAGGTCAAGTAACTCCACCAGCTACCAAATGGTTGTGGGAGGTGGTCAAGGGCTACTCACAGAAAGTGCTAGACTATTATAGTCACTGTTATCCACCATCCAACACTGCAGAGCACAGCCTTCATTTTATCTTGGCCTCCATGTTGCCCACAGCGGGACATGAAGTCAGCCTATGCTTTGTTAAGCCTATCCTTCTCAGGGCCAAGTTTCCTCACCACAGAAGGTTTTGTGGCCCTTTTCTGATGTGCCTCTATTCCCAGTAGCTTTTTACATGCTTGAAGGTAGTTTTCCCAGTGGCTACAGCTGATCTACTTGCCTCCACATTCCCTACCTTGGGAGCAACACAACAGTACTTTCCTAGGTCCTGGGTGTTTGCCCTAAATGTTTGTGCTCGTGATATGAGACTTAGTCACCTTCACTACTGCAAGTCTTTCATGCTGCTTCCTTTCTATCCTCCTCACAAACTAATTCTGATTACAGTGAGAATCTGTGGAGGCCTTCAGGATTCCAGTGCCATTCATGTTTCCACAGAAGTATTCTATTTCAGACAGTTCCTACTCTCACTTGATCTAAACAAATCTGATTTGCTCATCTCCATTCCATTTTCCAAAGCCTTCTCTCCAACCTCTGCAACATCAGTATATTTGCTGAGGCTTTCTTTTCTCTTGCTTTCCAGCAGTTTAAGAATTCTACAATTTACTAAGCCTCTGCTGGCTTTCATTTTTCCAAGCATACATTCAATTGCCTTTAAGTGGTCTACTTCAATCAAGGTGCTCATGTCCCACCTATGGTTTGTACAGACACAATTCCAAACCCTCCTCTGGGGCCCTAGCATCTTACTGGTAGAAACACCCTAGTTCGATTGCCTTTGCAGAGTGTATTATTAAGGACTCAATTACAGATGCAGAATTGGTAGGATATCTATATCATCTATATCTATATCTTACCTCTCTCTCTCTTTCTCCACATATCTATCTATCTATCTATCTATCTGTCATCTATCTATCTATCTATTATCTATCTATCTGTTTATTGCATGAAATTGGCAATTGTAGGGTCTGGCTAAAAAAGTCTGTATGGCAGGCAGTCAGGAAGGAAAAATCTTGGTCAACCTGGAATTCATAGGCACAGGCTGAAGCTGAAATCCATAGGTGGAATTTCTTCTCTCTCAGGGAAACTTCAATCCCGCTTTTAAGGCTTTCCAACAGATTAAATCCGGTCAACCCAAAATAACCAGGATAATGTCCCTAACCTAGAGTCAGCTAATTATAGCCTTTAATTATATTTAAAAACTCTCTTTACGGCAGCATTTAGTGTTTGATTAAATACCTGGAAACTGTAGACTACCTGAGGTGACACATCAGAAAAACCATCACAAATAACATGAGCCCAATTCCAGAGAATTGTGCCCAAGTAGCTCGGACCAAGCTAAAATT
Source organism: Cebus imitator (assembly GCF_001604975.1). Classification (NCBI taxonomy): domain Eukaryota; kingdom Metazoa; phylum Chordata; class Mammalia; order Primates; family Cebidae; genus Cebus; species Cebus imitator. The sequence goes on along the minus strand of NW_016108179.1, from coordinate 72,527 downwards.
CTTAATTTACCCACGCAGTTTACCATGGACTTCCCTTCCAGTTCAAGGGATGGGCTTCATTTTCTCCCCCAAAATTCAGAGTTTCTATGTCCTACCTTACAGACTAAGACTAGCTTCTAAGATACTTCCTCTCCTGACGATTCCCAAGAGATAATGCAGTCACACCGAAGGCAAATCACACAAAGTTGGGTAGTTAGTATTCATCAATTATCTGTATCTATACAAAAATCTATATGACTACCTATATATTGTCCCTAAAATTTTTTAAATTTTTTTTTTTTTTTTGAGACGGAGTTTCACTCATGTTACCCAGGCTGGAGTGCAATGGCGGGATCTCGGCTCACCGCCACCTCCGCCCACCGCCACCTCCGCCTCCTGGGTTCAGGCAATTCTCCTGCCTCAGCCTCCTGAGTAGCTGGGATTACAGGCACGCACCACCATGCCCAGCTAATTTTTTGTATTTTTAGTAGAGACGGGGTTTCACCATGTTGACCAGGATGGTCTCGATCTCTTGACCTCGTGATCCACCCGCCTCGGCCTCCCGAAGTGCTGGGATTACAGGCTTGAGCCACCGCGCCCGGCCTAAAATTTTTTTATTTGAAAATTTTGTGGGTACATAGTGGGTGTATATATTTATAGGGTACATGAGATATTTTGATACAAGCATACAATGCATAATAACCACATCAGGGTAAATGGGGTATCCTTTACCTCAAGCATTCATCATTTCTTTGTGTTACAGACAATCCAATGATACTTTTAGTGATTTTGAAATGTACAATAAATTGTGTTGACTGTAGTCACCCTGCCGTGCTATCAAATACTAGACCTTATTCATTCTAACTATATTTTTGTACCCATTAACCATTCCCACTCCCCTGTGGCTACCCTTCCCAGCCTCGGGAACCATCATTCTACTCTCCATCTCCACGAGTTCAATTGTTTTTAATTTTTAGCTCCCACAAATGAGTGAAAACATGCAAAGTTTGACTTTTTTATGCCTGGCTTATTTCACTTAACATAATGATTTTCAGTTCCATCCATGTTGTTGCGAATGAAAGAGTCTCACTCCTTTTATGGCTGAATAGTACTACATTGTGTATATACACCACGTTTTCTTTGTCCATTCATTTGTTGATGGACATGTAGGTTGCTTCCAAATCTTGGCTATTGTGAATAGTGCTGCAATAAACATGGGAGTGCAGGTATCTGTTCAATATACTGATTTCCTTTCATTTGAGTATACACATAGGGGTGAGATTGGTGAATCCTATGGTAGTCCTATTTTTAGTTTTTTTAAGGAAACTCCAAACTATTCATCATAGTGCTTTTATTAATTTACATTTCCACCAACAGTGTACGAGGGCTTTCCTTTTCTCCACATCCTCTTCAGCATTTGTTATTGCCTATCTTTTGGATAAAACCCATTCTAACTGGAGTGAGATGATATCTCATTGCAGTTTTGATTTGCATTTCTCAATGATCAATGATGTTGAGCACCTTTTCATATGCCTGTTTGCCATTTGTATATCTTCTTTTACAAAATATGTATTGATTTTTTTTTTCAGATTGTTGGCATATAGAAGTGATACTGAGTTTTGTATGTTGATTTCGTGTTCTTCAAATTTACTCAATTTGTTTGTCAGTTCTAATAGTTTTCTTGTGGAGTCTTTAGGTTTTTCCTGGCCACTTCTGTGGCAAACAGTGATGACAACATCCTCTTCATCTATGACTGTGGTGCTGCAGAACTGTCACAAGAAAATAAAGGGGAGGGCAGGCTGCCCTTGGCCTGGGGAGTGGCCTCCAAGTTTGGCGGCTATTTTGCTTTAAAAGATGACTGCAAGTATCTGATTCTTTTCCATACAAAACTATAGCAATGTCTGAGTGTCAGGACCATGGTGAGGAGGTGTATGGCCCTGACCTTACAGCCTATGAAGATAAAGTCTTGGTGGCAAACAAATCTGGAGATGTGCACTCCTTTTTGGCTTTAGAGCCACACAGATGAGGCAGACTTGACCTGGCACACTTGTCAATGTTGATAGAGGTGACTGTAAGTCCTGATAACTGCTCCATCTTCCCTGCCAACTGGGATGAGAAGATCCAGGCCAGCTAGGCCACGGTGCTTCACAGTATTGAGTCCCCTTCTGCCTCGGACACGCAGATTTTGCGAGCCACATCTCTGTGGTGCCCACACAGCACAAACTGTTTCTTGTTCTCCTCCATGGACTGCACTCTTAGGTTCTGGGAGTACAGAAGTGGCCATCAACTGCACTGCTGTCACCTAGACAGTCTGCAAGGGCAGATGGACCCTGGGGGCCCTCAGAGGGTTCTCATATCCAGGATCACGTTCTGGTGCCAGGTGAACTACATGGCGCTTCTGTGCAACTATATTCCTGTAATCTACATCTTCCAGCTTGATGCTCTCAGACAGCTAACTTAGTGTACAGGCAGCATATGTCATTCTAGTACCAAGACCGAGGGGCTGCGGGTGCTGCAGGACCACCAGGAAACTCCCCTGGTGCTCTGCAGGCCTGTGGGTGGCCACTGGCAGTCTGTTTCTGAATGCACTGTGTCAGAAAAGCAGTCTCCAGTGCTCTTCATGGGAACTGGGCCATGCTGGAAGGTTCCACCATCACAGATGCCAGCTTCAGCAGTCTCTACAAGGCCATCTTTGATAACATGACCTTATAGCTGAAGAAGAAAGAGGAGAGACTGCAGCAGCAGCTGGAGAAGTCCCCCACCTGGGCCAGAAACAAAGAAGTCGAGGCCGCGCAAAGTAGCTTTGAGTTGCTGACCTTGGCAGTTGGTAGTGCCTCTCACAACCCTGAAACAGCAAAAGCAGTTTTTACTTGTTCCCTCCTCATCCTGGCATCTCCCTTTAAGAAGGAAAATATGATATTAGTTAGGTCTGATCAGCTCAGCTCAGTGGATGGAATGGTCTCCTGGGCTATAGAGCATTCTGTATCACTGAGCATAGGCTCTTGCCTGGTGTCTGTGCCCCCTACTGGTTGAAGAGAAGCTGTGCAGATCATTAGCTCAAGTGAGAGACTATGGGGCAGAGAGGAAGTGCTGGAAGCATTTTATCTTCACGTTGAAGGGAATGTATTAACCTGTAGCAGCGGCAGCTTTGATTTTTCTACCATACTTGTAATGCTGTTCATGCTGAACATGTCTTCCTCTAAGAAAGACATATAGGCAGACATTTTTGCAGTGGCATGGAGGATGTTTTCATGTTGTTCCTGCCATCTCACCTTCCAGGTGGTACCTGCTCTGCAAGTAGCCACTTGCCACACGGGCCTGTTGAAACTCAAATAGAACTAAGTCTTCAGCCCTCCCCAGCTCCGGCCACACTTCATGTGCTCAGGAGCCATATATAGTGAGTGGCTACCGCGTAGAAAGTACAGAAACATGTTTCTCATGTCACAGGGAGTTCTATCTGGCAGCAATGGTGCAGAAGGTGAACTTGTTTCAGCAAGTGTGAGGACATGGGCCCAGGCTAGAAACCCAGTTTTACAGGGAAATAGTCAAGAATATCGTATTTATTACTTTGACTTGATCTTTGCACACACTGCAGTGCAGCAGCGGTGTCACTGAATTCCAATCACCTGTGGATAAAGATGAACTTTTGCAATCTTCTGGAAATGTTTAGCAGTAATACATGGAACTAGACTCAAAATATATTGAGCAAAACATTTGAGCACATGCACTGTTTGTGGCTGAAGTGTTCAGTCACAAACTGAACACTTTTGGGAAGTTATTTGGGAAGAAAGCTTCTGTGATGGTTTGGCTTCTAGATACATCAGGTAATTTGTTCATTTTAGCATTTACCTACTCTCCAATTATTAAGTTTCAAACACAGGAACGACTGTACATGTTGGTGATAACTTGGGTGTAGGGTTTTGCTGGAGCCTTAGAAACAAAAGCTGTATCAAAAGCTGGAGTGCTTCAAGTTTTTCATAAGTGCATTGTTTTCCTTAAAAAAGGCATTCTTTTTATTTTATTTTTATTTTTCCACAAATTTTGGGGGTACAGATGGTAGCTGGTTACATGAGTAAGTTTTTTAGGGTGATTTGTGAGATTTTGGTGCACTCATCACCCAAGCACTATACACCACCCTGTTTGTAGTCTTGTATCCCTCGTGTCCTCCTACTCTTCCCTCCAAGTCCCCAAAGTCCACTGTATTTTTCTTATACCTTTGTGTCCTCATAGCTTAGCTCTCACATATCAGTGAGAACATACAATGTTTGTTTTTCCATTCCTGAGTTAATTCGCTTAGAATAATAGACTCTAATCTCATCACTGCAAATGCCGTTAATTCATTCCTTTTTATGCTGAGTGGTATTCCATTGTGTGTGTATATATATATACCACAGTTTCATTATCCACTCGCTGATTGATGGGCATTTGGGTTGGTTCTATGAATTTGCAGTTGCGAGTTGTGCTGCTATAAACATGTGTGTGCAAGTATCTTTTTCATATAATGCCTTATTTTCCTCTGGGTAGATACCTAGTAGTGGGATTGATGGTAGTTCTACTTTGAGTTCTTTAAGAAATCTCCACACTGGTTTTCATAGAGGCTGTACTAGTTTACATTCCCACCAGGGTGTAGAAGTGTTCCCTGATCACCACATCCATGCCAACATCTACTTTTTAAAAATTTTTATTATGGCCATTCTTGCAGAAGTAAGGTGGTATTGGATTGTGGTTTTGATTTGCATTTCCTTGATCATTAGTGATGTTGAGCATTTTTCATATGTTTGCTGGCCATTTGTATATCTTCTTTTGAGAATTGTCTATTCAAGTCCTTAGCCTGCTTTTTGATTGGATTGGTTTTCTTTCTTACTGATTTGTTTGAGTTTGATATAGATTCTTGATATTAGATTCCTTTGTCAGATGTATAGATTGTGAAGATTTTCTATAAAAATTCTAGAAGATGACATTGGAAAAATCCTTCTAGACATTGACTTAGGCAATCATTTCATGACCAAGAACCCCAAAGCAAACACAATAAAAACAAAGGTAAGTAGTTGGGACTTAGTTAAACAAGAGCTTTTGCACGGCAAAAGGAATAGTCAACAGAGTAAATAGACAACCCACAGAGTGGGAAAAAAGGCATTCTTAATGGTGCTGCAAAGACCTTCACAGCCTGTGAGAAGTAAGTCTGTTTCCTAAGGCACCCTTCTAGTAGTTTAGCAGCTGAGCAGATATGGAAAGAAACATGACTTCCTTAAAATATTTTAATTAATTAGGCTCCTAAAATGTAACTTGTGGATGTAGTTTGAATATATGTACCCTTCGAATCTCATGTTGAATTGTAACCCCCAATGTTGGAGGTAGAGCTTGGTAGGTGTTTGGGTCATGGGGTAGATCCTTCATGACTTGGTGCTGTCATTGCAATAATGAATTAGCTCTCATGAGATCTGGTTGTTTACAAGTGTATGGCGCCTACCCCTCCCCACAAATCTCTCTCTTGCTCCTGCCCTGGCCATGTGACATGCCTGCTCCCACTTCATCTTCCACCATGAATAAAAACTCTCTGAGGCCTTCCCAGAAGCCAAGCAGATGCCAGCACCATGCTTCCTGTACAGCTTGCAGAACTGTGAGCCAATTAGATTGCTTTTCTTTATAAATTACCCAGTCTCAGATATTTCTTTACAGCAATGCAAGAACCACCTAATATACCTGTGTTCATCAGGACACCAGCATAGAGATAAAGATAGGGTCATAGTAATAATAGACTCAAATCAGTGCTTTTCTGACTGAACCTGCTTTGATGAAGACCCATATCCCCTCCCTAACACCTCCTAAGTACTTTTGGGTTTACCTCACGGATTTCTCATGTGTGTTCTGAAGAACAGTTCTCTTCAGCTTCAGCTTCCCCTCGCTGCGGTCATCCATGTCTCTTGGTGCTGACAACAACTGCTGTTGTACCAAAGACTGTGTCAAAGGCACAGTCCCCCATGACTACAGTGGTCATTAGCACCTTGCTCCATAGCTGAAGAAACAAATACCAATATCTGTCATTGATCCCATAATTTTAAGTACAAACATAGAAAATGGGTATTTAGGATTGAAAGTTTTTGTTGCCTGCCTTTCTAAATGTCTTAGAAATTTGCTGGTCTGGGGCAGAAGGGGAGAAGACAGTGTCAGGCAGGCACAGCAACGCCATGGTGAGAATAGTCAGGTAGTCACAGTATTCACAGATGAGTTTTAGAGATATACAATCCTCCAGAGCCAATGGAATGACAACAGGAACAATTCTGAAGGCCAGGGAAGATGAAGAGCTTAATGTTTAGGACTGAGAAAACATGCGAATGTGGAATGGATTCAAGTTCATTATTTTAAGAAGTTTAGCCATGTTAAGGTGGTAACACAGAATTCAGTAGTTTGGAAAGAAGCATTAATGTGCTGGGACTCAAGAATTCGGTTCTGACTTTGTCTAAGCTGTTTTGTGCCTGAAATTTTACATATTTTACATAGCGTCTGTTCCAAGACTTCCCAGTACTAGACTTGATAGCAATGCTTCTCCACAAACTACCTGTGACAAAGAACCAGGCTTTTCGATTTTCAATCCAGTATAAACAAATAGTTTTGTAAATTACTTCAAAAATGACTTATGAGAGTAACACCCATTTAGACGGCTACTTTTTATTTATTTATTTATTTTTGAGACAGAGCCGGTGCCTCAGCCTCCCAAGAAGCTGGGATTATAGACATGTGCCACCACGCCTGACTAATTTTTATAATTTTAGTAGAGATGGGTTTTCACCATGTTGCCCAGGCTGGTCTTGAACTCCTGGCCTCGAGTGATCTGCCCGTGTTGGCCTCCTATAGTGCTGGGATTACAGGCATGAACTACCGTGCCCAGCCTAGATGGCTACTATTTTTTTAAAGCCAGAAAATAACAAGTATTGATAAAGAGAAATTCGAACCCTGTACTCTGTTGGCAGGATTGAAAAATGGGGCAACTGCTGTGGAAAACAGTATGAACATTTCACAAAAAATTAACAATAGAATGACCGTGTTATCCAGCAATCCCAATTCTGGATATATAGCTGAAATAATTAAAAGCTGGGTGTCTTAGTCTGTTTGTGCTGCTGTAACAAAATGCCTGAGACTGGGTAATCTATAAATAACAGAACTTTATTTCTCATAGTTCTGGAGGCTAAGTTCAAGAAGGTACCAGGATTTGATGTCTGATACAAAGGGCCTGGTCTCTACTTCTACCATGGCACCTTGTTGGTACATCCTCTGGAAGGACAAACGCTGTGTCCTCATGTGACAGAAGGAATGATAGGAAGTGAATCAATTCTCCAAGCTCTTTCACAAGGGCCCTAATCTCGTTCATGAGGGTTCTACCCTTATGGCTTAATCACCCAAGGCCCCACCTCTTAATACTATCACCTTGGTAATTAAGTTTTAACGGACGAATTGGGGAGAAGCACGTTCAGACCATAGCACTGGGTCTTCAAGAAATATTTACACGTCCATGTTCACAGCAGCACTAGTCACAGGAGCCAAGAGGTATGAGCAATTTCTTTAAAAGATCACCAAGGATACTATGGCAACAGTATAGAAGTGTACAGTATCCATAGTTGTTCATGCTTGAATGTTTACAGGACAGGATCCAGGCTTGTTTACTCTAATTAATGTTAGGGTAGATAAATTGCTATGTGTCCTTTTTAATTGAGGAACTGCTACCAATCCACCTAGGATAAGACTTTTTCTCATTTTGAGAGTTGTCCCTCCAGGTCCTTAGAGGTGACCCCTACTAGAAGCATTGGGATATTATGCAAATGAGAACCTCACTGACAGGTCATGAGCTCTTTATGTTCCCCAAGGTGGAAGGAACAATCCGTCCTTGTCTAGCTTTTAGAACTTTCCAAATTTGGGTTGCATTAGTGGGGTTGTCAGAATTCTGAAACAACGCCCAAGATTCCTGTCCCCGCTCCTGGTATTCATACCTTGTATAACGCCATCCTCTTGCATGTGGACAAAAACCTGTGAATATATGAGATGTCGCTCCAGTGATTGGGTCACTAATCAGTTGACTTTGAGTTAATCAAAAGGAGATTATCCTAGGTGGGCTTGACCTAACCAGGGTAGTCTTCAAAAGAAAATGAAGCTCAGAGACACTTGTTCCTGCTGACCTAGAAGGAAGCAGACAGCCCTGCTGTGAATGTCTATGGAGGCAATGTGGCAAGGAACTGTGGGTGACCTCTAGGAGCTGAAAGTGACCCCCGGCTGATAGCCAGTAAGAAAACAGGGACCTCAGTCCTAAAACCACAAGGAAATAAATTTTGTCAACAATCTGTGAGTTTTGAAGGGGACACTCAGCCTTAAATGAAAATTGCAGCCTTGACCAGCAACTTGACCAGCCTGGGTTAGATCCAAGGCACAGGACCCAGCTAACCTGTTCTCAGACTCCTGACCCTTGTTCTTCTTATCCTTGGTACATCACTTTCCCTACTAAGGCCCTAGTTCAAAACTGATAACTGTAATCCAAAACATTTATGGTGCTTTGCAATAATGGAGTCAATTTTCATAAATCTCTTCTCGGATCTATGGAAACCAGAAGTCTTTCAATCCTAGAAGTTGTTGGAAAGTGGTCAAGTGGTAAGGAAATAATTCCCCCGCCTAGAGTAGCACTTACTTCCCCACATGAGCCTTGGGATATTAGCGGCTCCACATAATTTACAGAGGCCTGGAGAAATTATTCTTGTTCAGGCGTCATTTTTCTTCAGCTTCACCCAGAGCTACAGAGATTTCAGCAGTCACTTCCATGTTATTCTAATAACTTGATACAGACATTAAGGGACACAAACAACTCTAAGCCATTCATGTCCCAAATCACACTCTGCCTTGTGTATGGAAATCTAGCAGGAACACTTGAGATCACCTTGGATTTATCTCAAATTCTTAAAACTTCACCAGACAGATGAAGGCTTTTTTTTTTTTCTGCTGATCGGCAGCAATGGTAACTAGTGATAACCTACTAGAGGTAATCTCACCACCCTAAGAACCACAGCCTTCTTTTCAGCAATGTAATGCATCTTGTGTTCATGGATTCTGTCTTGTTTGGGACATATATATTATATATATGTTTTGTCAGCCTTTTTTTTTTTTTTTTTTTTTCTTGAGACGGAGTTTCGCTCTTGTTACCCAGGCTGGAGTGCAATGGCTTAATCTCGGCTCACCGCAACCTCCGCCTCCTGGGTTCAGGCAATTCTCCTGCCTCAGCCTCCCGAGTAGCTGGGATTACAGGCACGTGCCACCATGCCCAGCTGATTTTTTGTATTTTTAGTAGAGACGGGGTTTCACCATGTTGACCAGGATGGTCTCGATCTCTTGACCTCGTGATCCACCCGCCTCGGCCTCCCAAAGTGCTGAGATTACAGGCTTGAGCCACCGCGCCCGGCCTGTTTTGTCAGCCTTCTTTGTTACTTTCACAATTGAAGAAATGCATGAACTTGAGCTTTGGAAATGCCAAAGCAGTTCTTTAACGTAAATTACTGATTTCCACCAAATCATGTCTAAAAAAGCTTCAAGTTATTTTATAACGTAGTGTGCTCCTCTCCTGATACACACTTGCATCCCATTTATGCTTGGGAAAATGTCTGGCACTAGCTGGAGGCTCCTCCAAGCCTCTCCTACTCACCGGATGCTGAGAGTCCTGAGGCAAGGCTATCATGACTTAGATGTTGAGATTTCATAGAATGACACCTAGGAGGGTATAAGAAGTTCTGGGATTTGTTTCCTTCCTTCCTCACCCCCATATGCTGGTAGATGCACTTCAGATGTGCATGGAGCCCAGTTACATATTTAGTGCCAGTCTGCTGCTGGCCACAGGGTGCCAGGAATTTATAGAGGCATCCTCTTGTAGTCCTGGGTTGGGCCATATTATACCTACCATGACCCTCTGCTCCTTTTGTCACCCAAGTCAGTGTGACCCAACACAAAGGCTACATGAAGCATTCCTGGCCTCAGTGTGAGTGATTCTGGGGGTCAGGAGTCAAGAAAATAAGGCTTTCTATTTTAAAGTATTCTATTTTCTATTATGTTTTAAAATGGTCTTGAGAAAGAACGAGTTTGAAATGTCTATTGTTGCTGGTAGCTGCCTTGCCTCACAGCTTTGGCAGAAGCGGAAGTTGGTGATTATATGTCCAAAGAGTACTCTAACCTAGAAGCAGGAACAGTGGACAGCAGCCTCCACATGGCTTATCCTAGTCCTTTCTGGATACTGGAATCCCAACCTTGAACTCCAACCAGCCTTGAGACTTTCTGATGCCAAGTGCCTATCTTCCTAGATATTTTCCCTTTAGGGTGTCAGACTCATCAAAAACAGTTTCTAGCAAGGACAGGGGTGAGGAATGTGTTGACAGTAGGGAAATAAGGAGTGGAGACAAGGTTTGACTCCAATTCTAGTGGAACTTGGTGTTAGGTATGTTCTACAGTCTAAATATTTGTGTCCCTCCAAATTCATATGTTGAAATCCCAACCCCCAATGTGATAGTATGAAGAGGTGGGGTCCTTGGGAGGTGTTTGAGTTGGGTCATGAGAGTGGAGCCCCCATGAATGGTATTAGAGTATTACAAGAAGAGACATGAAAAAGCTTTCTTTTTTTCTCTCTCCACCATGTGACAATTCAGCAAGAAGGTGAAGGCAGCCATCTACGAACCAGGAGGAGGTCTCTCACCAGAGGACGACCGTGCTGGTACTCTAGTCTGGGACTTCCAGCCTCCAGAACTGTGAGAAATGCTTGTTGTTTAAACCTCTCAGTCTATGGTAATTTGTTATAGCAGCCTCAGCTGTCTAAGACAATAAGGAAGTAAGTCATGGATTTACATGCAGGAACATGAGAGAGGGGCCCTGTTGTGGACATCAGGGATAAACCTGGGGCTTTGTCCTAGAAATGAAGTGTGATCCCGACCTCTGGGACCAGAAGAGGATCTGCCACAGGGTGTAATCAACAAGAATAGGGCAGAAATCCATGAAGCTAAAGCCAGGCAACTTGGCTATTAGCCTTGGCTCTCCCACTCAGAAGTTGTATGGCTTTGTGCGCAGCATTATGAGTCTTACTTAGTTCACTTGTAAAATAAAGAAATTCACTTATGTCAGTGGGTTTCAGCCTCTAGACCCCTGACCTACTACAGGGCCATGCCTTTCAAACTTTAATGTATACATGAATCACTGGGAGATCTTGTCAAAATGCAGGTCTTGGTTCAGGAGGTCTGCGGTGGGGCCCTCAGAGTCTGCATTTCTCACATGCTTCTAGATGACTGTGTTCTGCTGGTCTCTGGACCACACTTTGAGTAGCAGGCAAGCATAGAGGACCACAGAAGTGGCTTCGGTGCCTCTCTGCTGGTGGGGATGGAAGGTTAGAAGTCATCACCCCCTCCCCAGCTTTAGTAAGAGTAGCTTGCCTTTGATTTGTTTTACATTTTAGGGCTCCACCTAAGATTTTATTTGAAAAATAAAAAGAGCTTAAAAGCAATGGATTATAGCACTTTGTCAGGGAGGGGGTAATACTTTAAATTTTATTATTGAGAATTTCAAATATACACCAAATTCAAAAGTATAACCAACTCCCATGTATGCACTACCCAACTTTGATAAGCACATGTACATTTCCCTTTATAGCCACCTGATAAGAACTTAAAAAAAAAACAAGAAGAAGCATGCAGATTATCTTTGCACTTTGAAATGCTGGGATTCAAAATTCTTCCCACTACAAAGAAAGTCTGGCTCCAGAGCCTCACTGGCAGGGCTGAACTTACGAGTGGGGAATAAATGGACCTGGTTTAGGGAGTTACCAGGAAGTAAGGACAGGAAACAGCACAAATCATTCCAAGCCCTTCTCTGTGGCAGGAGAAAAGTTGAAGTCACAGGAACGAATGGAGTCGGGGCAGGAATGTGGCCAAGCTCTTCTCCTCCTGGAGGAATTTGTGAGGAGAGAGAGCAGCAAGACGCTTGCTTCAGTGACTGCGGGAAGCCAAAGGTTCAGGCACACACAGACAGAACTGGGGAACAGCAGAGGAAGGCTGTGAACTTTAGGAAGCCTCACTGCTGATTTCAGCTGGAGTACAACCACCAAAGTCAGACAATGGCTATCATTTCCAAAAACAGAAAATAATGCTGCCGGGTAGACTTCTCCCCATTTTCTGTTTTTGTTTTATTCTCTCTCTCTCTCTCTTTTTTTTCGTTGAGATGGAGTCTCACTCTGTTGCCCAGGCTGGAGTGCAGTGGCGAGATCTCGGCTCACTGCAACCTCCGCCTCCTGGGTTCAAGCAATTATCCTGCCTCAGCTCCCCCCAGTAGCTGGGATTATAGGTGTGCGCCACCACACCTGGCTAATTTTTATATTTTTAGTAGAGACGGGTTTCACTGTGTTGGCCAGGCTGGTCTCGAACTCCTGATTTCGTGATATGCCCACCTTGGCCTCCCAAAGTGCTGGGATTACCAGCGTGAGCCACCATGCCTGGCCCTTTATCTTCTTTTTCTTAAATCTTCTGTGTCTGCCACCCTTTCCCTTCTCTGCAACTGACAGCTGGCAGGTAACAAATAAGTGAACAAGGTGCAGACAAGGCTGGATAAACGTCAGTTGTTTTCTCAGACAGCATTCACAGTGGCGCTTCTGTTTTGCATATGACCACAGCCGATTCCATGTATGCAGCCCTCCCTGTGTACCAGACACTTGTATAAGCATGGCTGTACTTGATTGTCATGGCAGGCTGCAGGGTGGATGCCTGTTTGATGTCCCCAAGATGCAGTATGAACAGCTACAAGTAAAACTAAAAGGTAATAAAAATAATAAAGACTAGAACTGGTTTACTGACCACTTCCATGTGTCAAACACTGCTCTGTGCTGAATAGTGTGACCCCAAAGTCAATGTCCACCTGCAACCTCAGAATATGACCTTACTTGAAAATAGAGTCTCTAAAATGTAATTAGTTACATTTAAATGAGGTCATACTGGATTACAGTGGGCCCTGAATCTAATGTGACTGCTGTTCTCATAAGAACAAAGACAGAGACACACAGGAAAGAAGGCCGTGTGATGATGGAAGCAGCAATTGGAGTGATGCCTATAAGCCAAGGATCACTAATGACTGCTGGCAGTCACCAGAATCTGGGAAGAGAGAGTGTGAGTGACTTGCCCAATGTCACCCAGCTCATAACCTGAAGAGCCAGGATTTGAGCCCAGCTGGTTTCTCCCTTCAAAGCCTGCTCGAACTGCAGGGTGCCTAGGTAAAGCATGGGGTTGACTGTGTCTCAGTGTTTACTGGTGTCCTGAGAAGTAAACACTGTAATAAAATCCGATATTTTATTACATTTGACATTGGACCTTGTGCCTTGTCTGGGTATCTGGGTCTCCAGTCTTGTTTGCAAATCTGTGCTGTAGTGTGTGTAGGAATCAAAAGCGCATAACCACCTCATAGGTGCTTATTTGCTTAAGATCAAGCACCTCGTATAACTTTTGAAAACCCATTTATCTCATTCTTATGATTTGTTCAACTACAGAAGGCTAATTTTGTCAAAGCTGTTGGGTGAAATGCTCTTTTTCCCAGCTCATCTGGCTTGCACTAACAGGAATAGCATCATCTCTTGGTCACTTCCTGTAACTACATCTGAAGACCCTTGGGAGGGTATAGCTAAGGCTTTCAGCAAGAGACACAGCCACCACTGTACCTCAGGCTTTGATAAGGCAAAGAGAAGAAAGGCTACGAGGCCAGCAAGGGAGTAAGGCTGCAGAGCCTCAGCTTTAACCGTTTTGCTGTCATTCCCTGGATAATGTGATCTGATATTTTATTACATTTGACATTGGACCTGCAGTGATTCCTAGGTGGCATGAATGTGGAGAGTTGCTGTCACCTGGAAATGTCATAGAAAGTGAGAAACTAGGAAGTGTAAGAAAGACGAGTCTGCCAGTTTCAAATGTTGACAGGCACTGTGAACATTGCTTCCCCCTCATGCACTGCTTCGCCCATGTGGTAGAGCGGGAGGCAGGTGCAGAGGGGCGCAGTGACTTGCCCATGTTCCTAGAGCTGGTGAGCCAGGAGCTGAACCCCAAGCCACGCTTTGAGCTCCCAGGCTGGTCTCTACCCTCTGCACTTTCATGGGCAAAAGCCTACAGAAGAGGGAAGTGGGAAAAGGAGTATGAGAAACACACAGAGGGTCTGGGGTGAGGCTTCGCATCACATCTGAGCAAAAACGGCTTTAACCAGTGCTCAGATTTGCCATGGTATTCTCATGGAAAGACCTTTACAAAAGACAATCCAGAGAAATTTCATTCAGTACACTTCTAGAGTATAAGTGGAAGCACTTTCCAGCCATGATGTCTGGTGTGTGCACTGTGGTTCTTGCTGCATGTCCCCTGACAATTTTTTTTTTTTTTGAGATGAGTTTTGCCCTTGTTGCCCAGGCTGGAGTGCAGTGGCATGATCTTGGCTCACTGCAACCTCTGCTTCCCAGGTTCAAGTGACTCTCCTGTCTTAGCCCCTAGAATAGCTGGAATTACAGTCGCCCATCACCACGCCCAGCTAATTTTTGTATTTTTAGTAGAGATGGGGTTTCATCATGTTGGCCAGGCTGGTTTCGAATTCCTTACCTCGTGATCCACCTGCCTTGGCCTTCCACAGTGCTGGGATTTATTTTTAACGTTCATAATTTGAGAAAAGAAATCTTTGAGTACTGGTCTCAGGGAACTGGGAAGGCCATCTTGTAGCTCCACAGGTCTGGGAAATCCAGTTTTTCTGAGTTAACCTTTGCCCTGGAGGTAATGACAGCACCTATAACCCATACTACTTCCTGGGTAGGGGATTTGCATTCCTGCTGTCTGAGCCCACATGTTCACCTTGGCTCCTACTCAGCAGTCACCTGGTCCTGCGCTCCTCCTTTAACTGCCCACAGAGAATCTGTGCCTGGGGTCCACTGCAGTGTCAGATGTAAGAAGGGACCAGGGAATAGGCCAGGAGTCCATTGTCAGGGTGTCCTGAAGGCCTTTCCTGGAGCACAGAGCTCTTCTGAATTTCTGAGTGCTGGAGGTATGTGACATGAATTGGTGTGTGTTTGTGTGGGTAGGGGAAAAAGGGAGATTTGGTTAACGAGAGGACCCCTGATATCTGTGGGAGGGGTTGTTGTGAGTGGAAAAGCAGCTGCGGTTGTTACAGATGGACTCTGGTGGACAGGGAGAGGGAGTGTGCTGTCATGATGGCCACAGAGGGAGCCTGCTGAGAAAGGGCCGGTGGCAGAGCTCGGGTCAATTCAGCCTCAGGGGACCTGGGGGACTGCTCTGCAGAACTGGGAGAGGGCTCGAGGTTCAGCCTTGTTTCTAGGTGGCTGAGTGGAACAGATGGCAATAGTGACTGTTGCGTGTGCCACCATCAGCATGGCAATGAGAGAAGAGTTCATGGGGTACAGCATGCAGCAAGACTGTCTCCCAGTCTCAGGGCCCAGGGAGCAAACCCCTAGAAGTTCCAGCCTGTTGGTCCCACTGAATCTCTGAGAGTTTGGTCACCCTGCTTGTAAGACTCAATGTCTGCTCTCCATGAGGTCATATTTGGAATGTTGTGGCAAGTGACGAAGCCCCCTTGGCTGCTGTCTGGGGTCCTGTTTGCCCCTCTGATCCTCTTCCTGGGGGGAACTGAGAATGTGAGATGATGTAGGGTTGGGCCTGGGAGCAGGCATTCATGTGTTTGTGGCATCCAATGTACCCATACAAGGCCAGGACATCTGTATCCAAACAGAAGGCTCCATGGTCAGAGCCAAAAGCCCAGCCCAAGGGCAATGTGGGTGAGTCTCCTGGATGGGAGAGGAATGCCCTGATTATTCTCCAAAGCATGAGGCCAGGAGGGAGAATGAAGAAGTCTGATGTTCTCCACTGGGCAGGCAGTTGAGGAATGTGGCTGGATCAGTCCTGGATGACCTGATTATTCACTGGAGATCCCCACTCTGAACCACCTAATAGGGAAATAATTGAAGGCTAGGATTGCTTGGGAACTAATAGGATGTGGCTACTTTGGTGAACTTTTAATATCACAGTGGTGGGGCAAGGGCTGTAGGGGATTGAAAGAAAGACCAATAGAGTCGTTCATCTATGGAAGAGGCCTGGTATAGTTTGGATGTTTGTCTTCTCCAAATCTCATGTTAACATGTGATCCCCAATGCTGGATGTGGGACCTGGTGGGAAGTATTTGGGCCATGGGGGAAGATCCTTCATGAATGGCTTGATACTGTCTTCGCAGTAATAAGTGAATTCTCACTCTATTAGTTCGTGTGAGAGCTGATTGCTTAAAAGAACCTGACAATTATCTTGCTCCCTCTCTTGCCATGTGACATGCCTGCTCCCCCTTCACCTTCTACCACGAGTAAAATCTTCCTGAGGCCTCACCAGAAGCTGAGCAGATGCTGGTGCCATGCTTGTACAGTCTTCAGAACCATGAGCCAAATAAGCCTCTTTTCTATACAAATTACCCAGCCTCAGGTACTTCATTATAGCAATGCAAAACAGACTAACACGAGGCCCAGTGGCGAAACAATAAAACATCAGCAAATATGTTGCAGAAAGAAAAGTCCTGACCCAAAGGCAAAACTCACTACCAGGGTAGATTCAGGATAGTTTTTTCATTTTCAAACTAGCTGCATAAAATAGGTGTGTCTGGCAGTGGTGCTGAGAAAAATCCAGATACAGAAATTGACAGCTGCCCCTATTGTTCAACTTAATATTGGATCAAAGATAAAGAATAATTCTCTGCTTCATACGTGCCCTATTATTCTCTGTTACAGCAGTACCTTCAAAAGATAGAAACATACTGGAACCTTCTGTGTCTTGCTGCTGCTCTTATCCCTGAGCTGGAGAGGATTGCTGCCCATTTGCTCTTGGCTTCACAGAATAAAGTACTACCTTCTACCCTTCTCTAGAATTTATAGCTGCCCTCTATTTTGTTATTAAATATTCTCCTGGCTGTCCTGCTTCCTTTATGGTTTTGGGGTCACATATTGTGTGATGAATGCTGTCTCTTCTTCAAGTTGTAGAAAATGCAAGTGAATGCCCTGCCATGAGTGACTAGGTTGGTCAAGAAGGACAAGAAAACACTCCCCCAACCCTGCCCCTGCTTTGACCTCATTGCTGGGACTTGGGTGTATTGCTGCACCTTCATATGCCATGGGGGCTGGTCTGAAGCTTGGGTCCACAAGAACTGACCTGGTTCTGGACTAGACCTTGAGTCTGACTCTGCAGGGGCTGGCCAGGTGCTGGAACAGTCTTGACACCTGGGTGGGTCCACTGGGATGTACCTGGAGCCCCAGTCCAAAGGGATTGGCCTCGTGTTAGAACAGGCCTAGTGCCTGAAACTACTGACATGGGCCTATAGCCTGAAATCACAGGGACTGGCCTGGGCCTGGATCTGCATTGGTTGTCTTGGAATCTCAGTCCATGAAGTCTGGTCTGGCACTATGATCTTATTGGGTAGTCCTGGACTCTGAGTCTTCTACAGCCTTGGGATATAGGGGAAATAGACTGGAACATGGGACCATCCTGGTTTAGGGACCAGCATGAAGTCTGGGTCTGCAGTGGCTGGGTCTGGACTCTAAGATTGCCAGCACTGGCTTGGTGCCTGGAGCCACTGGGGCTGGTCTGGAGGCTGGGACCATGAGGACCAGCCTGAAGCCTATGTCCAGTGGTGCCTGCCTGGAAGCTGGGTATGCAGGTGCTAGACTGGAGTCTAGGTCTGTGAGGGCTGGCCTAAGTCCTGGTATCTTAGAGTCTGGCTTGGGGCTTAGGTACACAGGAGCAGTCTTGAAGCCTGGTTTCATGGGGGCTGGTCCAATGCTGGTCTCTACTGGGACAGGTATGGACACTGGGTCTGCTCAAGCAGAACTGGACTCTAGGTCCACTGCGTAAGGCCATAGGGACCAGTCTGGAGTGTGATGCTGCAGGGACTGACTCGCCACTAGATGGGGCTGGAGTCTGTGTTTACAGATGCACACCAGGTGTGTGAGGCCGGGGTACTGACTTGGCACTGAGGCCAGCCTGAAGCCTAGAGTCACAGGGGCTAGCTTGGTACTGGGTGGGCCTGGAT
Organism: Cebus imitator; assembly: GCF_001604975.1. Lineage (NCBI taxonomy): Eukaryota > Metazoa > Chordata > Mammalia > Primates > Cebidae > Cebus > Cebus imitator. The sequence goes on along the minus strand of NW_016108179.1, from coordinate 54,446 downwards.
CTTGTATATTCAGGGGCTGGCCTAGAAGCTGGGTCTGCAAGTACAGACCTGATGATTAACACTGGGGGCCACAGCCTGGTACTTAGGAAGTCCTAAAGCCTAGGGCTGTGGGGACTAGCTTGGTGCTGCGCTGGTCCAGAGCCCAGGGATTCTAGGGCCAGTCTGGATCCTGGGGCCAGTGGGGTTGGCCTGATATTGGGGCAGGCCTGGAACCTGGGGCTGCAGAATTCTACCTGGCACTGGGGAGGCTGGGAGGCTCAGTCCACGGTTATTGGCCTGAAACATGAGCCCACAGAAGCTGACCTGGCGCTGGGCAGGCCTGGAACCTACATCCATGTGGTTGTGGGGCTGTGGGTGTCAGCCTGATGCTGAGGTGAGTCTGGAGTCTTGGACCATCAGGGTCTTTCTGGCACTACCTTCTACTGAGGGCAGACCCAGTGTTAAGGTCCAAGGCAAAGTCCAGTGCTCACTTTACTCTCCTTCTTGTCTCATGTGTTTCATGCAGATGTCTGTTGAAAGGACAGGCCACACTCAAAGCTTTCTTCATGACCTATAGCCGCCCTAAATCATTCCCATGAGCCACTCCCCACAGTAATCCCTGAAATCCAATGAATACAATTCCAGCCCACCGCTCAGGGCACTCCTGTCCCCCTCTTCGCAGATCTCCCCTTGATGCCCCAGCATTGCTCCCACCTGGTTCTTGAGTCCCTCCTTGCCCATCTCCTCCATCAGATGATTATATTTTGCAGCTCTCTTGCTTGTTTTCTCTGCAGGACAGGAAGGACAATCAGGTTTCATCCATGGCAACCATGGATTACAGCAGGACCCCCCTAACTGTTCTTCCTGCTTCATGCTTTGGCCCCTTCCAGCCTGTTCATAACCAAGCAGCTGGAGGTATCCCTGGAAGGCTCCAAACCCTTCACAGACTGCACATATCATGGAGAGTAAAAGCCAAAGAACTTTCACTGCTCTACAAGTCCTCACAAGTCTATTACCTGAACGTCTATTACCTCTCTGATTACATTTCCAGTTCTTGCTCTCACTTCCTCTGCTCCAACCACTAAGTTTTCCCTTGAACACATCAGGCATACTCTTGCCACACAATCTTCACACAGGCCACAGGCTGCTCCCTTTGCCTGGATAACTCCTCCTGAAATAGCTGCCTGGCTAACTCCAACATCTTCCTCAGTATTTGTTTGACTATTGCCCTCCAATGAAGCCTACTCTGACCATCCTAATGTAAAATGCCAGCCAATGCCCCTCCCCAGCACTGTGGATCCCCCTTGCCTTGCTAAATTTTTCCATAGCATTTATTGCCTCCTAATGTATCATGTGTTTTGTTATTTTTTAGTTTTGGTTTCTCCCTTACTCTCCTTTGGTAAGAAAATTACCTCCGCAGGGCCAAGATACTTGTATCTTTTATTCACTGATTAATTACAAGTGCCAAGAACAGTGTTTGCCTCATAGTCAGTGCTAAACAAATATTCATTAAATGAATGAATAAATGTAATACATAGAGCAGAATGATTGGCATCGTTAGGTAAGCAATGAATAAGTGATAGCAATGATATTCAAATAATTCTGTGATAAATTATAATTATGAACCATAATTGTTAACATTTTAGGGATGGCAAGTCCTTCTCTTTTATATCATAATATGATAATTTATAATATAATATTTTTTATCATAATACAAAAGAGAAGGACTTGCCATCCCTAAAATGTTACATACCCACATGAACACACACACACACACACACACACACACACACACACACACAAGCACACGTACACATGATCCCTGCTGAGGAGTAACTATTGACAACCTACTATGTGGTTAGCCTTTATGTTAAGCACCATGAACACAAGGGTAAGAGCTGGATTTTTTGGTTGCACAGCCTGTGTTTCAGACACCCGTCCTCCCAGGGAATCCCACAGAAGAGCCCCTGTACCCTTCGAGTACACGCAGAACCCAAGCCCCCAAGCCATTTCCCCTGGGCCATCCTAATGACTCCCTCAGCCTTGATGGAAGGAGCCACAATGTTCCCACCCACCACCTCTTACTGGCCACAGGAAACTGCCCACCCACCCACTGCATGCCCATCGGCTGGACAGTGGTAGAGGCAGGTCCTGAGGAGCATATGCTCAGAGAGAGGAACCCTGGCTCTCTTAAGGACTGCTCACTAATAATTGGGTCCCCTACCACAGAGGCTGAGGATGTGAGTCCCTGAGGAGACGTGGTGACCTGAGAGTTCTCGACCAAAAAGACCTTGTGTGTCATCTATCACAAACAGTGCCCAGGCCAGTCAGGACCATGCTCAGGCTTCTGAGACAGGCTTTGGCCTTCTTCCAGAGGAAGGCAGACCCCACACAGAGGCAGGGCCCACAGCAACAGGGGCTCCCACAAGGTATTCCTCTGTGTGTCCCCTTACGTCCCACCCCAGAAGCCTCCCAATAGGGGCTCTCCTCACCCCTGGAAAGGAGCTGTGGAGACTTAAGCAGGCACTGCCCATGGAGGTGGCTCCATATTGTGTGTGTGTGTGCATCGGACTGGGGGATGTGTCCCGAGTCCCCAGCAAGCCCCTGAGAACAAGGCTTGCATCGACCTAAACCCCAAACTCTCTTGTCAGTCCAAAGCAGGAGGTTACTGACAGGGAAGGCTATGGGGGCTGTACCTCCCTCTCCACTCTCCCACTCACCTGCATCTCCCTGACCCCAAGTTTTCCCACGTGCTTCCTGCAGCAGATTTCTTTTGATATTTAAAATAGGCATGAAACCCCCTAATTTGAGGGTGAATTTGGCCATGTATCCAAAAAGGGCATGCATTTGAAGCCAAATGGATGAGTCATATATCTGTTGCCCATAGGAGGTCGTGAGCCACATTTAACTTATTCTCCTTTGTATCCTAAAATCCCAGCACTGAGTGGACATTCAAAGGAGATGTGTGATGGCATTTGCATTTGGCGAGTGTGAGTCCATAACACATGAGAAGGTTTGCGGGAGTGGATCACATCCCTGCTCTGAATTATATTAATTCTACTTTTTGTTGAATGCTTGCATGTGCCAGGCCCCAAGCTAACGGTCATTCATTTCATTTAATTCTCATGAAAATTCCAGTGATGGAAGTCCTAGTGTTGTCATGCTCATTTTATAACTGAGTCAGGGAGACACAGACAGACGCAGACGTTCAGGTCCAGCAGCCATTTGTTATCCTCTAAGCTCCCCACCTCTGAAGGCACCTCCTGCCACAAGAGTAGAATCACGATATCTTCAAGAGGATGGCATATGACAGCCTCTTCTTTGGTAAGTAGTATTCTGTTAGCAGGGACCTGCTTTCCTGGTGCTAGAATCTCCCTGTAGCTTCTCTGCTAGCTGAGTTTGAACCCCTGCTGAGGTGGCTAAGTCTTAGCAAAGTTTGTTCAGAGAAGACTGTTTCTTAGCTTTTGGCTGAAATTTCTCACTGCAGCATTCATTCACTATTAGCTCTATTTGTGCCAACAGGGACACATGGAAGGCTCTTCAACAAATCTTCACGTGTCTGAGTGGCAGTTGCTTCCATTGCTCTCCCTCTTGCTTCTGTAATATGATGTAACAAACAAGTTTGACCCATTAAAAAAAATTGTCAGGTTTTCTTGATTTCTGTTTTTATAATCTGGTATAATCACAAATTTTCCCAGGCATTCTGTCAATTTACCTAAGTTGTGGGATAGGCAGTTGTGGCATTATGGTTCAGAGCTCAGATTCTGCAGGCAGACTGCCTGGGGTTAGATCCCCAAATATCACCTACCAGCTATGCTTGTTCAGAAAAGCAACAACAACAGCAACAACATAGTTGTTGATTCAGATGCACTATGGGGCTAGACTTAAATTCCTGATATCTTTTAGTGCTCTGGTGAGATGTTTAAGAATCTGCAGATGATGCTGCTCATTGTGTTGATGATAATGATGAAGTTATATAATAATAGTGGTAATTTAAGGACTCTTCATATGCAGATATAATGATAGCAACAGCATTTACATTCTAACCTATGCAAGGCACTCACAGTTCTAAGCAGTTGATATGTATGTGTCCATTAACCCTCACTGCAGAAATCATGCAGAAATTGTTAACTATCTTTGTCTGACAGAGGAAAACAGGGTCAGAGAGGTTAAGAGATGTATGCAGGCTTATGCAGATCGTACATGTAGGAACTGAAACCCAAGCGGTCTGGATCCAGACTCAGTGTTCTTAACTATGACCCCCTAATGCCTGTGGTGTGAGGCCACTGTGCCATACAGAGAAGTGGTGGTCCAGAATGTGAACCTGGGCACTCTGCCTCCAGAATCCTGCATAGCTGATTATTACGCTCTTCTGTGATCTGTATCTCAAATCCAGGTCATTCTATTCCTAGAAGTACATGGTTGTCTATCATATTTTCCTCTCGTAGGGCTTATTTGTAATGGGTGTTTGCTTTTGAGATTAATAATATAAACTGTTGTTTGCTAATCCCATAGGTGGCACCACATTGAAAACTGTGCAGGGATTTGTGACAAATGTCTCTAGTAATTACGGCTTGATTAATGAGTTGAACTACAGCAGTAGTGATATTGTCACTGACAATGTGGCTCTGAAAGTTGGACAAAAAGTTACTGCAGTTGCGAAAGAAGATAAACCATCTCATGGATTGAAAGCTATCAAAGTAAGATTTGCATTAGTTTGGGGATAATCTCTTATCCTTGTGGGCTTTCAATTTTGCTTTACTTATATTAATCTAGCCTCTCTAATGCGATCTGTAGAGTAGATGTACAGTGAAATTTGAAATCCTACTCTCCTGACTGTGCAGGTTCTCTTCTTCTAATATCAATATTTATGTGGCTAAGAGTAAAAATTGTTGAGGTCAGGAGTTCAAGACCAGCTTGGCCAGCATAGTAAAATACTGTCTCTACTAAAAATACAAAAATTAGCTGGGCATGCTGGTGGGTGCCTGTAATCCCAGCTACTTGGGAGGCTGAGGCAGGAGAATCACTTGAACCCAGGAGATGATGGGTACAATGAGCCGAGATCGTACCAGTGTACTCCAGCCTGGGCAACAAGACTGAAATATCTCGAAAGAAAGAAAGAAGAAAGAAAGAAAGAGAGAAAGAGAGAAAGAAAGAAGGAAAGAAAGAAAGAAAGAAAGAAAGAAAGAAAGAAAGAAAGAAAGAAAGAAAGAAAGAAAGAGGGAGAAAGGAAGGAAGGAAGGAAGGAAGGAAGGAAGGAAGGAAGGAGAAAGGAAGGAAGGAAGGAAGGAAAAGAAAAGAAAAGAAAGAAGAAAGAGAAGAAGGAAGGAAGGAAGGAAGGAAAGAAAGAGAAAGAAGGAAGGAAGGAAGGAAGGAAGGAGGGAAGGAAAGAAAGAAAGAAAAGAGTAAAAATTGTATATTTGTCCTTCCACTGTTTAAACAATATGGTTAACATTGTTAATTATTGAACTCTATATAATCGTGTAACTTCCTTTTTCAGGTTAAAAACACGCACCATTTTCTAATATTATGCATTCATAGACATAGAATTGCTATTTCTCAAAACATGTGCATTTTAAACTTTTTTTAAAATAAAGCTTTATTGAGGTATAATTTACATACCATAAAATTTTCTCATTTTAAGGGTATAATTCATTGACTTTTTGGTAGATTTACAGAGTCATGTAACCATCATCACAGTCCAGATATTTACCGTTTTGATGGGTATTATCAAATTATCTTTTGGCTGAATTGTACTAATTGACACTCTCAGCAGCAGGCTGCAAGACTGCCTGTTTGCCAGTATTAGCAAGGATAGGAATATGATCAATCTGAAATCTTTGCCACTGTTAGTAGTAAAAAGCAGTCTCATAATTTTATTTGGAATTTCTTTAAGTCTTGATGAGATCACTGCAACTTTTATTTTCTTACAACTATTTACATGTTAGGGCATTACAGTTACTTTTATGTTAGGGAAATTAACACTTTATTAGGAAAATTAGTATATAAATATTTTGCAGTTATTTTCACAGTAGTCTTTTAGCTTTGTTTCATGCTGTTCAATTTTTTGTATTAAATATGTCCATTTTGCCTTTGTGGCTTTTGGGTTAAGAATTCTTATTCCAATTCATAATTTACATCAGTATTCATTTAGACTTTCCTATGGAAGTTATTATTTATTTAGATCTAAACTTTCATTCTACCTGTAATTGATTGAGGTGCACAAACTGAGAGAGGGATCTATATCTAGTTTATAATCCACTTTGTCCCTATTGTACCAAAATGCCTTCTATTATGCAATACATTCTCACAAGCATTTTAATCTGTCTGCACTATTGTGTTGGATCCTATTTGTGAAGGAAAATAAACAGAATTGGGAGAGTGGAAGTTTGACATGGAACGTGGGGTAAGGTTTAGTCTGCGTATGGTTGTATACTAGTTTGGAGTCAGGGAAGAGAGAGGTCAGAGATCACTATGGATCATCTACTTGAATGCTGACAGAAGCGGTATTGGAAAGACAGATGGGAGCCTGGTGCTTCATTCCTTAATGAAAGTGAGTGAGAGGGAAGTAACCATGAGAGTGGCACAGGTATTGACAGCTGGAAGATGCCAATTGAGAAACGAATATCAGTGAAATAGGTATTTAAAAAACATGAAAGCTGATTTACAGCTCAATAGCTCATTTCCACCAAAAATCTTTGAACAAGAAGTTTCACTCTTAGAAGTTTATCCTACAGAAATAAAATCAAGCAAGTAAGCAATGTATTTGGATAAAACCTAAATGCTCAACAAGGTGAAATTAGATCTATAAATTATGGCACAATCATTCTTTGAGATGATGTATTTCCCTTTCAATAGTCTTTTGTTCTATAAAAATGTTTGTGATCACTATGTGTTATTTGAATACTATATACAATGTTAAATTTTGGTTTTATAACAAGGCGTATATACTTTTACACAGAAAAAAACACCTAGAGCAGGGTAAATATGAAAATGTGGTCAATGGTTGTCTTTAGATTAAGCATTGTGCTTATAATTATAAATTATCAAATAAGGACTATTATACTTCCAATAAGCAAAAAGGTTTGTATGCCTCCCTATCATAGATAAATTAAAGCCCTAATTTGACTTGATATTTTTAGAGTCTTTTCCCGGTTGAGGTTATTTTTATAACTTTATCTCATGTTTGCTCCGCAGGCCTGGATCTTGAATGTTATGGTTTCATTTCTTCTTCCCTTTAATTGTGTTGTTTTTCCTTTCTTTCTGTCTGCTCTTGCCCAAACCCCACATTTGCCAGGTTAAATCTTTCTCTTCTTTCGCAACCCAGCTCAAATCTGACTTCCTCCAAGAAAAGCCCTTCTTTTCTCTAAGTCTGAAATTTTCTCCCTTCAGGAAATCCAATTTTTGAACTTGTTTTATATCCTTTATCACAGCTTATTTAAAACTTGTAATTTTTCTCTTTTATTGTTGTTACATCATGAAGTCCTACAGGGCAAGAATAGTTACAATTATTATTTTTCTTTTTTTTTGAGATAGAGTTTCACTCTGTCCCCCAGCTTGGAGTGCAGTGGTTTGATCTCGGCTCACTGCAACTTCTGCTTCGCGGGTTCAAGCGATTCTTTTTTTGTTTGTTTTATTGCATTTTAGGGCTTTGGAGTATATGTGAAGAACATGCAAGATTGTTGCATACGTACACACCTGGCAGTGTGATTTGCTGCCTTCCTCCTCATCACCTACATCTGGCATTTCTCCCCATGCTATCTCTCCCCAACTCCCCACCCCCCGCTGTCCCTCCCCATTTCCTCCAACAGACCCCAGTGTGTAGTGCTCCCCTTCCTGTGTCCATGTGTTCTCATTGCTCAACACCTGCCTATGAGTGAGAACATGCGGTGTTTGATCTTCTGCTCTTGTGTCAGTTTGCTGAGAATAATGGTTTCCAGGTTCATCCATGTCCCTACAAAGGACATGAACTCATCGTTTTTGATGGTTGCATAATACTCCATGGTGTATATGTGCCACATTTTCCCTGTCCAGTCTATCATCGATGGGCATTTGGG
>NW_016108179.1:43383-44608 GCF_001604975.1 Cebus imitator | reverse complement strand
TTGATAGACTTGCATATGTTGAACCAGCCTTGCATCCCTGGGATGAAGCCTACTTGATCATGATGGATAAGCTTTTTGATATGCTGTTGCAATCAGTTTGCCAGTATTTTATTGAAGATTTTTGCATCTGTGTTCATCATGGATATTGGCCTGAAGTTTTCTTTTTTTGTTGAGTCTCTGCTGGGTTTTGGTATCAGGATGATGTTGGTTTCATAAAATGATTTGGGAAGGACTCTCTCTTTTTGGGTTGTTTGGAATAGTTTCAGAAGGAATGGTACCAGCTCTTCTGTATTTCTGGTAGAATTTGGCTGCGAACCCATCTGGACCTGGGGTTTTTTTGGTTGGTAGGCTATTAATTGCTGCCTCAACTTCAGCTCTTGTTACTGGTCTATTCAGGGTTTCAACTTCTTCCTGGTTTAGGCTTGGGAGGAGGCAAGTGTCCAGGAATTTATCCATTTCTTCCAGGTTTACTGGTTTGTCTGCATAGAGTTCATTATAGTAATCTCAGATGGTAGTTTGTATTTCTGTGGAATCAGTGGTGATATCCCCTTTATCATTTTTTATTGCATCTATTTGATTCTTCTCTTGTTTCTTTTTTATAATCTGGCTAGTGGTCTGTGTATTTTGTTGATATTTTCAATAAAACAACTCCTGGGTTTATTGATTTTTGAAGGTTTTTTGGTGTCTCTATCTCCTTCAGTTCTGCTCTGATCTTAGGTATTTATTGTCTTCTGCTAGCTTTTGAGTTTTTTTAATCTTGCTCCTCTAGCTCCTTCAATTTTGACCATAGAGTGTCAATTTTAGATTTTTCCTTGCTTCTCATGTGGGAACTTATTGTTATAAATTTTCCTCCAGACACTGCTTTAAATGTGTCCCAGAGATTCTGGTACATTGTGTCTTCATTCTCATTGGTTTCGAAGAACATCTTTATTTCTGCCTTCATTTCATTATTTATCCAGTCAACATTCAAGAGCCAGTTGTTCAGTTTCCATGAAGTTGTGTGGTCCTGAGTGAGTTTCTTAATCCTGAGTTCTAATTTGATCGCACTTTGGTCTGAGAGACTGTTCGTTATGATTTCCATTCTTTTGTATTTGCTGAAGAGTGATTTACTTCCAATTATGTGGTCAATTTTCGAGTAGGTGTGATGTGGTGCTGAGAAGAATGTATATTCTCTGGATTTGGGGTGGAGAGTTCTGTAGATGTCTATTAGGTGTGTTTGGTCCAG
>NW_016108179.1:11286-42349 GCF_001604975.1 Cebus imitator | reverse complement strand
GCTTGGTCAATTCGGCTATTGAAACTTGTGTATGGTTCACGAAGTTCTCGTGTTGTGTTTTTCAGCTCCGTCAATACATTTATATTCTTCTCTAAGCTGTTTATTCTCATTAGCATTTTGTCAAACCTTTTTTAAAGGTTTTTAGTTTCTTTGCATTGGGTTAGAACATGTTCTTTTAGCTCAGAGAAGTTTGTTATTACCCACTTTGTGAAGCCTGTTTCTGTCAATTAATCAGACTTTTTCTCCATCCAGCTTGGTTCCTTTGCTGGCGATCAGTTGTGATCCCTTGGAGGAGGAGAGGCATTCTGGCTTTGGGTGTTTTCATCATTTTTGTGCTGGTTTCTTTCTATGTTTGTGGCTTTAGCTACCTGTGGTCTTTGCAGTTGGTGATTTTCAGATTGGGTCTCTGAGTGGATGTTATTTTTGTTGATGATTAAGTTATTTTTTTTTTAAATTTTTTTTTTTTTTTTTTTTTTCCTTCTAATAGTCAGTCCTCTCTGCTGTAGGACTCCTGATCCTGCTTGCTTGGGGATCACCTGTGGTGGCTACAGGACAGTAAGGGTTGCTGCCAGTTTCTTCTTCTGTTTATCTTCATCCCAAAAGGATACCTGCCAGGTGTCAGCCTGAGCTCTTCTTTATGAGGTGATTCTTTGGATATATACAGGGGTCAGGGAGCTGCTAGAGGAGACAGTCTGTCCCTTATAGGAGCTCAAGTGCTGAGCTCTTCTCTTCAGAGCTGCTGGGCAGGCACGTTTTTGTCTGTTGCAGCCGAACTCATAATCGCCTTTTTTCCCAGGTGCTCTGTCCTGGGAATTTGGGGCTTTATTTATAAGTTCCTGACATGCTGCTGCCTTTTTTCTGAACTGCCCTGCCCAGTAATGAGGTAGCCTAGTTACAGTCTGCCAGCAGAGGCATTGCTGAGCTGTTGTGGGCTCTGCTCAACTGCTGTGTGAACTTCCTTGCAGTTTTGTTTATAGAGGCATAATTAGAACTGCCTCAGTAATGGTGGTCTGCCTTAGTAATGGCAGACTGCCTCGGTAATGGTGACTGCCTCAGTAATGGTGGACTGCCTCGGTAATTGTGGACTGCCTCGGTAGTGGTGGACTGCCTCAGTAATGGCGGATGCCCTTCCCCCAACAGAGCTGGGCCATCCTGGGTCCAGCTGCACTTGCTGCAAAACTCTCAATCCAGAGCATTTCAGATTGCTAGTCTTTGTGGGGATGTGACCCACTGAGCCAGATTTCCTGGCTCCCTGTTTCATGTTTCAGCCCCCTTCTTTTCAGTTGAATGGGCAGCTCTGTCTCCCAGGCATTGCCAGTTGAAACAGCTGCCCAGATTTGTGTGAGCTTTTTGTGCAGAGACGCACTGTGCCAGCTGAAACAGTCATGCTGGAAACTCGTGGCGCTTTTCAATCTGAGAATCTCCTAGTCTGTGGGCAGTAATAACTCGTTTGGAAATGTGGTGATCACTCACCCTCTGCATTGTTCTTGCTGGGAACTGCACTCCAGAGCTCTTCCTATTTGGCCATCTTGGATCCCTATCCAGGTATGATTTATATTTCTAAAAGCACGTAATGCTCTTTTCTTGAGAGGATTCTGGTACTAGAACTACTTCTAGAATGTACTTGGCTCCAGTCAGTGGCTCTTCAATGGTGGACCTTTTGAATTGAAAATAGTGGACAATATAGGTATGAATAGGTCATATGTCTAAAAACTCATGCTATCACATATCATGCATTCATTTTTTGAATGCAGTCAGTACTCTTTCATTTGGGCATTTTTTCATTTATATAAGTATTTAATTTTGAATAAACTAAAAAATACTACAATTGTGTAGGATTACTACTTTTAAAGTACTTCAAACGCTTCAAAGTTAGATTTCTGGAGTTAGCCTTGTACTCTTCTTTGTGTATGTGTGTGTCCATTGTTGAATTCTATTTGTAGTTAGCAGATATGCTATAAGGTGTAACATATATATAAGCTATATAACCCAGAGCTATACAATTGACCATTGCACAGCAACACAGGGGTTAGGGATGCTGGCCTCCTGCATGGTTGAAAATCTGGATATAACTTGATGCCCCCAAATCTTAATTACTAATAGCCTACTGTTGACCAGAAGCTTTACCAATAACACAAATAATTGAATAACATATTTTGTATGTGTATTATAAACTGTATACTTACAATAAAGTAAGCTAGTGAAAAGGCAGTGTTATTAAGAAAATCATAATGAAGAGAAAATACACTTACAGCATTGTACTATATTTCTCAAAATACTGTGAATTTATATTTTCTGTTTATGAGAGGAATCATCTGTTTGAAATGGTGGGCAACTACAGCTGCAGACCTCAGTCTACTGTACAGATCAAGCAATTATATTTTTTTCTTGTAATATCATGGCTTTTCTGCTTGTTGGGAGCACTTCCAGAATCACTAGTCACACTTCGTATGGATCCCATTGTGTTATTCAAGGTTTATGATATTGCGCTAAACACAATGAAAAATATGCAAGATCATAGTCACGCAGATATCTTTTCGGCATACTGATTTCATTGCCTTTGGGTATATACCCAGAAGTAGGATTGCTGGATTATATGGTAATTCTATTTTTAATTTATTGGAGGACCCTCCATAGAATTTTCCATAATGGCTGTGCCAGTTTACTTTCCCACCAACGATGGAAAAGTGTTTTGTTCTCTCCCCATCTTTGCCAACACTAGTTATCTTTTGACATTCAAAAAAATATCCTTTCTAACTGGTGTGGGGTGACATCTCATTGTAGTTTTGATTTGTATTTCCTTGATGATTAGTGATGTTGAGCATCTTTTCATATACCTGTTGGATATTTGTATGTCTTTTTGTGAGAAATTCAAGTCTTTTGTTCATTTTTATTGAGTTATTACTATTTTATTGCTATTGAGTTATTTCAATTCCTTATGAATTTTGGATATTAACCCCATATCAAATATATGGTTTATAAGTACTTTGTCCCGTTCCATAGGTTGCCTTCTAACTTTACTGTTTGATTCTTTTGCTGTGTAGAAATTTGTAGTTTGATGTTTATTTTTGCTTAGTTGCTTGTGGTTCAGAAGAGGATACAGGGTCTCATTGGCTTGGGAAGCTAGGGTCTACAACTTTGGTAACTGCATGGTCCTTGGTGGTTGTAAAGGCTGTTTGGGTTCTCAGTGGAGCTTTGCGTTCAGTGGCAAGAGACTAGGGTAGGAGGTGGTGAGGTCCAGGACTGATGGTGTACACATGCTCTGCTGCAGGCACATGCATGGCAGCAGAGTCTGACTGCAGGTACTCATGTGGTGGTGAGGGCTGGTGGCTTGCATGTGCACAGGTACAGGATTTGGGTCTGGTGGCATGCCTGTGCATGGTTGCAGGGACTTGTTGCATGTGTAAGCATGGTAGTGAGGGCAGGCACCAGCTGGTGGAGCCAGCTGCAAGTGCATGCATAGCTGCAGGCCAGTGCTGTTGGAGAGCATGTGTGCAGCTGCAGGAGCCATCTGCGGGCATAAGTATGATGGGTGGCCAGTGATGGAGGTTGGGTTGACGTGTACACATGCACAGCTGCACAGAACCAGAGCTGGCAGCATTCATGTACACTGCTGCAGGGGTTATCTGTGGATGTGAGCATGACAGTAAGGGCTGGAGACAGGAGTCAGGAGTCAAGGCTGGTTTCTTGTGTATGCACAGCAATGGAGACCACAAAAGGTGGCCAGTACACGCACAATTCCATGGGTCAGCTACAGGCATGTGTAGGACTGTGCAGCCTGGCAACAAGGGTTGGTCAGCTGTGTGCACATGCACAGCTGCAGGGACCACGAGAGCTTTTGGTGTTGTACACGTGTTGCAGGAACCAGCTGCAGACATGAATGTGATGGTAGGGGTTGGCAACTGGAGTCAGGGCCAGCTGTGCATGAACACATACAACTACAGAGTCAGTCAGACACACATGCAGTAGCACAGGCCCAGGCTGATTGTGCACACATGCAAGGTGGATGTGTGGGGTCACTGGGCTGGAGTGCCCACAGCAGCAGCAGCTGGGGATGTTCCAGGAGTAGGGGGAGAAGAAGGGAGGTGACTCTGGCAGCTGGGGACTGCGAAGGTAAAAAACTTCACAGCCCTCGAGGCAATCGTTGTCCAGGGCAGCAGTGCTGAGTTTCCTCAGCAGCAAAAGGCTTCAAGGGCTGTTAAGGTCTTCATTAAAGAAGGCCGCTGGAGTCCTGTGCAAAGCAGACTACTGGGCACCACAGTGGCTCCTCCAACATCTAGACACTGATAACCCCTACCCATTTTGTTTGTTCCTAACCATCTCCAGGCATCTAAACTGCCGGTTTCCCCAACATTCAGAGTGGGGTGAAACTGAAGCAGATCAGTCCCACAGAGTGTCATGAGGGCTGAGAAAGCCAAATGCTCATCCTGCCCTGTAAGAGGAGCTCACGAGCTTGGGAATATTCTCTCTCTGTCAGCTGAGGGATGGGATGATGCAGGTAAAATGAAACTGTCACTGTCCTCCCTACCTTTTCTTTTGAGACAGAGACTCACTCTGTCACCCAGGCTCAAGTGCAATGGCGTGATCTCGGCTCACTGCAACCTCCGCCTTCTGGGTTAAAGGGATTCTCCTGCCTCAGCCTCCCAAGTAGCTGGGGTTACAAGCATGTGTCACCATACCTGGCTAATTTTTGTATGGTTAGTAGAGATGAGGTTTCACCATGTTGGCCAGGTAACCGGTCTTGAACTCCTGACCCCTTGATCCGCCTGCCTTGGCCTCCCAAAGTGCTGGGATTATAGGCATGAGCCACCGCGCCCAGCACATCCTACCTTTTTTATGCAACTATTCTCAGTTTTTTTTTCTTCAACTGTGCTGCTAGAGCTTCTTAAGTGGACTCTTGTGCTCTTTTGGAGCTATTTTTGTTCATGAATGGCTGTCCAGTTGTTGTTCTTTTTTGGAGGAAAAAAAGGCTGGGATCTCCTACTCTGCTGTCTTGCTGATGTCACTCATTCCTGCCAGTAACTGCAAAGTTCTTGGTGTGAGAAGTGGTAAGGATGGAAGTGCCAATTTGAGATGTGGAAAACTGAGAGGAGACAAATTGGGTGCATAAGAAGAATAGCAAGAACTCAGCTTTAGTCGTGTTAAATTTGTGTAGACATGTGGGTAATTGATTCTGAGGTTAGTTAGTGCCAGGGGTATACACATTTTGAAGTTATCCCTAAGATATTATATTAAAAATGTATGTATATTAAAAGAGAAAAAGAGAAATGGTCCAAGACACGTGTCTTGTGTCATTTATAATGCTTGGTAGTAAGGTAAGGAAATGTTTAACATTGTGGATGTTGCCAGTTTTCCAAAATGGTGTGAACATTTCCGCTCCCACCTGCAGTGTTTAAGATTTCTAGTTCCTCCAGATCTTTGGTGTTTATATCCTGCAACTCAGTTTTAACTTATTGTAAAATTCCATTTGAAACTACTTGTTTATAAATGTAGTGTAATATACATATTTAAGAGTTCAGGGCAGGCGCAGTGGCTCATGCCTATAATCCCAGCACTTTAGGAGGCTGAGGTGGGTGGATCGCCTGAGGTCAGGAGTTCGAGACCAGCCTGGTCAACATGGTGAAACCCCGTCTCTACTAAAAAAATATATATATACAAAAAATTAGACGGGTGTTGTGGCAGGCGCCTGTAATCCTGGGTACTTGGTAAACTGAGGCAAGAGAATCGCTTGAACCCAGGAGGCAGAGATTGCCATGAGCTGAGATTGCACCATTGCACTCCAGCCTGGGCAACAAGAGTGAAATTCCATCTCAAAAGAAAAAAAAAAGAGTTTATCAACTGAACAAAACACCTAGGGAATTGATTTATTCTTGCAGTGGCAATATTTCCTAGTATTAGCTTACAGCCAGAGTGAAGAGGTGCACAGCGAGTTACAGTGTACTATGATTTCACGTAATTTTTCTACCACTAATACCATTCAACATTTATTAGGTGGTTACTAGTGCCAGGCATTATTCTATGAGCTCTAAATATACCAATTAATTATCACAATACTTCTATGTCATGAGGACTATTATTCTGCTTCTCATTTTATAGATGAAGAAACTGAGGAACAGAGAGATTAAGTGCCTTGACTATTTGCAAACTGAGTAAGTGGCAGTGTCAAGACTTTAACACAGGTAGCCAAGTTCAGACTTTTGCTCTTACCTATGTACTTGACTGCCTCTCACTAAGGACTTGTGAACATAACCAATTGTTTAATAACTCCTGTGTTTCTCCCTTAGATTGGCTGTGATGAAAAGTTCACACTTTTTCTCCATTTAACTTTGTTAATCAGTAAAGGAGAATCAATGTCTAAAGGATTATCAACTTCTTTTCTGACAGATTTACAAGGTGTCTGTTTAAACATGTGCAAAATGTACCTTGGATCTACTAAAAGCTATTTTAGGGTATTACAATGTCCCAGAGTAATGTGTGACATTTAACATAACTTCAATTAATATATAATGACACTCAAATTTCTCATGGCTGCTTTAGGTTTTGTGCCTTAAAAGGGGGACTGATTAGAAGTTGAGTATTACATGCAGCCAGGCACCTGAATCATCAAGCCATGCTCAGTGGAGCCCATGAGCTGTAAGCATGTGGATGAGGTGATTTGTTTCCATGTTGCACTTGTCATTAGTTTCTTTGAAACCTTCCTTTAGTGATAATTTTTATGCTCAGAAGTCTGTTGGGTGTGCTGGGAAATCTAGAAAATATAAGAAAACATATTTGTTTTTTACCAAAAGTAGCCTGTTTTCTTATTGAAATGGCAGGACTCCAAAAAGAAAATAATTAGAAAATCATGTAGACCATGTACATAAGTAAGTTCTAAGTTATATAGTATATTTGGTATTTTAATGTTATTAGGATGTTCTGAGAACAATAGGAAGAAAAACTGTAATCTAGAAAACTCTGTATGCCAGAAAATTGTTGGGAAAGAATGAATGGAGTGGGTTGTGGGGTTTGAGCTTTCCAGTAAATGCTGGGTATGATTTCGGTAGTGAAGCCTGAAAATGAGAAAGAAATTCATTTTGAACAAAGGTACAGATGAAATAGTGAGCTTGGAATGTGACAGAGGAAGCAGGGAAAAAATGATAGTCTACTTACTGCCATATTCCTTTCTCATTCAACCCCTTTCACTGTCTCAACCTTAACTATAGAGCTTTATGGACATTGTGTGTAGTATTCAGAGCAGAGCTTCTCAACAGAGACCTAGGCCCCATTCCCAGAGATTCTGATTTAATTGGCTTAAAATGCGATCTGGGTATAGTTATTTTTACAAAGTACCCCTGGTGTTGCCAGTGTGCCAAACATCTTGGGAATCATTGATGGAGATGGAGTGACTTGAAGATTAGAGCCAGAGTGAGGAGGTTCAGGGCCAGTTAAAGTATACTATGCTTTTACATCATCATTTCCACCATTTATAATTACAGGTCTGCATTACTAGTCTACATAGAAGAAATGGGGTGATAGATGATAGTATCCTTTTCACTTTGGATTCTCTGAAGCTTCCTGATGGATACATACCTCAAAGATACGATATTGTCAATGTGGTCATGGTTGAGAGCATTCAAACCTGCTATATTTGGAGAGCAGTTTCTATTACCCCAGTGCAAAGGTTGTCATAATAAAACACTTATTCTTGGTTCATCTTCTCTTCTGTGGGCAGTAAAGGGCCTAGTTTAATTGAAGAGCTTAGCTTAGTAAACCTAACAATATTTTACACATGACTTTTCTGGTAAATTTAATTAAGACACTGGCTAGTTCACTTGGACCATGAAGCCACTTTAGTGAAGTGCCTTATCAATGATAAAGTGTGCTAAACCTGGCAAGTGACTGTAGGTAGGGAATTCTTGGAAACGACACAACAACTAACCTTAATTCCTTGTTTTTTATTACCTTGAGTGAATTATAAGATGACAGAGGCCTGGGGCAGCCCTGAAGGCACCATCAGAGGCAAAGAATTTAACTGAAGAAGCAGCAGAGCCAGCGTGTTAAAAGCATGATTTAAAGTTACAATGTGACTTCAATTTTGAGTCCCCCTTACACTGTTTTTATTTTTTATCTTATATTTACCTATATAATTTGTTATGCCAGGACTTATTTGGGTCTGTTTTTCTCCTTAATGCATCACAAAGCACTTAGAAAAGTGCCTGGCATATATTAAGGGCAGATTAAATGTTGCTAAATTCAATGAACGGGTGATCTGGCCAACAATAATGCTTAAGTGTGGGTAATTCATGACTTGTTTTCTAGGAATAAAATTGTTGGGCAATCCATTAAGATTTCACTTGATAGCTTACCAAGCACGTCTCCAGATCTGGTACACATAAGCGTGAAAGTGGCCGAAGATCTACTTTTGGGAGAAGTGCAGTCCAACTCCATACATGAATTAGGGGAATTTGAGTAAATCAGAGCCATCTGAAGGAAGGGGAAGCTACTTACCCATGGGCTACGATGGCACTAAAATCCTACAAATACACCTGATGAAACATTTTCCTTTCTTCCTCAAACAGAGACTTAGCCAGATAACTGTAACGTAGGGGAAGGGATGTATTCAGATCTTCAGGCATCACTGGAAAGTATCTGTGAGCTCCCTTCCAGTCCTGGGGTTCATAATTCTCCCATAATCTCCTGCTCAGTGAACAAACAAAGTTTGGTTCTTAAATTGCTTTACAAGTCTACTTATACCTTTCAAGCATCCAGTGGTTAGTTTTCCATTCTACAGGAACATAGTAGGCGTGAATATCCTGTAGATTTTAGGCTTTCACTGTGGCAGCTCCAGGTCCCTGTGAAAGTCATCATTCAAAAGCAGCCCCATAAGCTGTGGGAATTACAGAGAAGGCTACCTTTGGACTTGAGAGATGCATGGGTCATGGGTTCTACCATCTCCCCATTTAATCCTCCGCTTTGGTTGATGTAGAAGAATGTTCTTTGAGAGTAACAGTGAATTATGGTAAGCCTAGTCAGGTGGTGATTCAATCATAGCTAGTGTTTCACAGACATCCTCACCGAAATGAGTGCATTACTTCTACACCTGGGGTGCAGTGGTTGCACAGGTGAATAATTTTCTTTCATCCTTTTAAATAGCGAAGTCCAGAATCCATTTGCTTTTCTAGGGCTGGTCCAGCAGTATACACTTTGAATATTTGCTTCATGGAAATGTCAACCTTGAGGCTTGTTGCCATAATTTCAAATGCAGGGTTCTTAATCACCTCACCCTCAGTGAAACAACATGCTGGTCTTCCTAAATGGTGCAGGAATCGCAGGAGTAGGAAAGCAGTAGGATGGGTTAAAAGTGTATTTACTACATGTGAGAAAGAAATGCCATGAAAATACAAGAACGCTTCAATTCCTTCAATATCTGCTTCATATATTTTGATGGTCTGTTATTAGGTATGTAAATGTGTACACAATTGTCATATCTTCTTGCTGTACTGAACCATTTATGTATATATAATGGTTTTGTCTCTTGAATCCTTTTTTGATTTAAAGTCTATTTTATGTGATATTAATATAATCACTCCCGCTCTCTTTTGTTCACTATTTGCACGTCATATAGTTTTTCATCCTTTCACTTTCAATCCATTTGTGTCTTTGGATCCAAAATGAGTCTCTTTTAGAAAGTAGACACACAAACACACACATATATATGTACATATTTTATGCATCTGTATATATATAGATAGATTACATACATACATACATATAGTTTTCAACTTTTATTTTAGGTTCAAGGGGTATGTGTTCAGGTATTTTACATGAGTAAATTGTGTGTCACAGGGGTTTGGTGCACAGCTAATTTTTTCACCGAGGTAATCAGCATAACTCCTCATAGGTAGATTTTGATCATCACCCTGCTCCCATTATCTATTCTCAAATAAGCCCCAATGTCTATCATTCCCTTCTTTGTGTCCATGTGTACTCAATGTCCAGCACCCACTTATAAATGAGAACCCGCAGTATTTGGTTTTCTGTTCTTGTATTAATTCACTTAGGATAATGGCCTCCAGATCCATTCATGTTGCTGCAAAGGGCAATGATGCCATTCTTTTTACAGCTGTGTAGTATTCCATGGTGCCAATGTACCACATTTTCTTTATCCAGTCTACCATTGATGGGCATTTAGGTTGATACCATGTCTTTGCTATGGTGAATAGTGCTGGAGTGAGCATACCCATACATGTGTCTTTATGGTAGAACGATTTATATTCCTTTGGGTACATAGCCAGTAATGGGATTGCTGGATCAAATGGCAGTTCTATTTTAAGTTCTTTGAGAAATCTTCAGACTGCTTTCCACAGTTGCTGAACTAATGTATATTCCCACCAGCAGTATATAAGCATTCCCTTTACTCTGCATCCTCACCAGCATCTGTTATTTTATTTTATTTTATTTTATTTTGTTTTGTTTTATTGATACAGTGTCTCACTTTGTCACCAGGCTGGAGTGCAGTGGTGCGATCTCATCTCACTGCAACCTCCGTCTCCTGGGTTCAAATGATTCTCTTGCCTCAGTCTCCCAAGTAGCTGGGATTACAGGCATGCACCACCACGCCCGGCTAATTTTTGTATTTTTAGTAGAGACGAGGTTTCACCATGTTGACCAGGATGGTCTTGATCTCTTGACCTTGTGATCCGCCTGCCTCGGCCTCCCAAAGTGCTGGGATTACAGGCCTGAGGCACTGTGCCCAGCCCAGCATCTGTTATTTTTTGACTTTGTGATAATAGTCATTCTGACTGGTGTGAGATGGTATCTCATTGTGGTTTTAATTTGCATTTCCTTAATGATTATAATATTGAACATTTTTTGTATGCTTCTTGGCCACTCGTATGTCTTATTTTGAGAAATGTCTGTTTGTGTCCTTTGCCAATGTTTCATAAGGTTGTTTGGCTTTTGCTTATTGATTTGTTTAAGTTCCTTATAGATTCTGGTTATTGGATATTTTTGGATACATAGTTTGCAAATATTTTCTCCCATTATGTATGTTGTCTGTTTACTCTGTTGATAGTAGAAAGAATATATTTGGATCATGTGTTTTTATCCAGCTTGCTAATCTCTGCCTTTTGATTGGAGAGCATAATCAATTTACATTTCAAGTAATTAAGAATAAGGAAAGATTTCTGATATTTTGGCACTCGTTTTTAATATTCTTTATAGTTTTTTGAGGGGGCTCATTGCTTGCATTACTGTCTTCTTTTGTGCTGATTCTTTTGTAGTGAGCAGTTTAAATTCTTTTCTTATTTCCTTTTGTACATGTAGTAAAGTTACTTTCTTTGTGCTTACCGTGGGGAATACATTTAACATCCTAAAGTTATAACACTAATTTGAATGTATACCCGTTTAACCTCAATAACATATAAAAACTCTGTGTATTTACAACTTTGTTTTCACTCCTTTCAGTTGTTAATATGACACTAACATCCTTACACATTGTATTCCCAAGAACATAAACTAATAATCCTTTTAAGTTCATTCATTTCTTAAAGTTAAGTAGGAAACAAAGTGTGGAGTTACAAACCAAAGTTACAAGCTTTTAGACTTTTAGACTACTAATTTTAAAAATGTATTAGTCTTTTAAGTCAGGCACAATTCAAAAAGTAGAGTTACAAATTGTTACAATAATGCTATCTTTTATAATTGCCCATGTACTTATTGAGTTGTGTTTTTTGTTTGTTTGTTTGTTTTTAGAAAAGGAAGTCTTCTTGTTACAGAAAACAGTTCTGAACGGTTAACACTGTAAAAAGGTGTAAAAATACAGGACAGGGACTCTGAGCTCTCTGAGGAATTTCCTGACACATATTCTGAACTAAGGCGGAGAGATCTCTGGAAGTCTGGGCCTCTGACTCTTGTCCTGGGCCTGGTCCCCCTCCGCTTTCCCATGAGCCCATGCTCCAGGGCTGACCAGAGACAAGCTCTCCCTAACCCTGGCTACAGCTCAGCCTCTCAAGGAGGACCTTGTATGATCTACAGTAGTTCGTCCTGGAAGAGGGGGGCTGACCTCAGGTGGGGCCCACAGGCGATGCTGGGAAGCCTCTCCAGGCCTGGAGTTGGGGTACCCCTCCTCAGCACTGCCAGCAGGTTTCCTCTTCATCCCACCCTAGCTCGAGGCCCCCAAGGGACCAGGCTCTGGGTGGGCTGTCCAAGAGGAGGGCCCTCCTCTGTCCCGGGCACAGGGCCATTCACCAGTTACCAGTAGGGGCTCATTTCTCTGGGGGGCCAAAGGGTGGGGAGAAGGATGCTGAGTGACTTCGAAGATCCTGCGGCAACTGTCCCTTCAGTGTGGACACCGGCTCCTCCAGCCTGTGCATCCTCTGTTGGTGGCTGGGCTCTCATGCCTCTAGGATGTGTTCAGCCTGTGCCTGGGCACGACACAAGCCTCCACCTCCTGCTGCAGCTCCAGCTGCTGCTGTGCTTCCACCTCAAGCTGGGCTGGGCTGTGGCTCTGCTCCAGCGCCACCACCTGTGCCTCCAGTGGCTGGATCTGCCTCTGGGCCTTGGCCAGCTTCAGCTCAGCCCCTGTGAGGGTCCAGTCCACGCTGCCCTTCTCTGAGCTCAGTCGCACTGTGTCCTCATGGCTGCAAAGCTTCTCTCACTCCACCTTGTCTAGTGTCTTCCTGAGGGCCAGGAGGTCCTTCTTCAGCTGCAGGGCTGATCGCTCCACCTCCTGCTTCTTGGCTTCCAGCTGAGCCAGGGCGCACTGCAGGCTGCCCAGCGGTTCCTGCAGCAGCCTCCGCTTGTCCTGCAGCTTCCGGACTGTGTGCAGGGCTGCAGCCTTGCCCTCCTGCCACTGCCACAGCACCTTCTGAAACTGTCGTAGCTGGCCCTCCAGCTCTGCCCGCGGCAGCTTCAGGTCAGCCCCCTTGCCTGGAAACGTCTGCATCTGCTCACCCAGGGAGCTGCTCTGCTTCCGTGCATCACACAGTGCCTGCCCAACAGCGTCCAGCCATTTCTGGAGCACTTGGGCGCTCATGTTCACAGGCAGTCAGAGCCTTCTGTAGATGCAGGTTCTCGTCCTGGGTGCTATTGAGGCTGGCGCCGCTCTGGGCCAGGGCCTCTGTCAGGCCCGGCACCTTGACCCACCGGGCCCCCTTGCTTTCCTCCACCCGTGCCAGGGCCCGGTTCAGCCGCTCCGCTGTCAGCTGCAGGGTCCCTGCCCTCACCTCGCTGTCTGCTACCTGTCTCTGCAGGGACTCCGCCCAATCCTGGAGGGCGTGGTCCCGGGCCTCCGGGTTTCTCAGGACCAGGAAGCTACGCTGCAGTTCCCCCTCAAGCGAGGGCCGCTGCAGCTCCAGCCTGACGGTGCGGCTCACGGAGGCGTCCAGCACCTCCTTCATGCACAGCTTGTCGCCCTCCAGCTTCGTCTCCTTGGCCTTCATCTTACTAATCTTCTCCTGGCTGGCCTGGAGCTCGCTCTCGGTGGCTGCAGGCTTCTCTCCAGTGTGGCCACCTGGTCCAGTGTGGCCCGGCGCTCCAGCTCACTGTGCCGCACACTCCTCCTGCAGCACCAGCCCCGCCTGGACCCTGCTCAGCAGCCCATCCACACTGCGCCGGGCTTCCTCATTCTCAGCCACTGCCTTCTCTAGCTGCCTGGCCCTCTCGGCCTCCATCTCGGCCAGCTGGCGATTTAGGGTACTGGTCTGGGTCTGCAGTTTGTCCGGTTCTTTCTGGGCACTCCGCAGCTACTGGAGGAATTCTCGGAGGGCCCCGAGCACTGCCTCTCGGACCAGGTGTGGAGGATCCCGGGAGATGGTAGATCCTGGAGATGGTGGCCGGGACCCAGGGCTGCATTGTAAGGTGCTGGGGCTGCTGAGCCCTTCCCACTTCCTCCGGCGGGGCGCGTCCCAGGCTGGGGAGCCGGGCATCCGTCGCGGGGCGGGGCTGGGCTGGGCGTGAGATCAAGGCCGAGGCCCCAGCACAGAGCCAGCCGAGCACAGGCCGCCCAGCCAGGCCTCCACCGCGTGCCACTGCGCCTCCACGCGGGCCAGCTCGG
Organism: Cebus imitator; assembly: GCF_001604975.1. NCBI lineage: Eukaryota > Metazoa > Chordata > Mammalia > Primates > Cebidae > Cebus > Cebus imitator. The sequence goes on along the minus strand of NW_016108179.1, from coordinate 28,314 downwards.
CCTCCAGGCCTTGTGCCCGGTCCTCAGGCACGCTCAGTCGAAGGCCTGGCTCCGTAGCCTGGGCCCGCGCCAACTCCACCTTCAGCTCCAGGCCGCGGGTGTGGTCCAGCTGCTGTTTTTCGGTGCTGTGCGCCTCCTCCAGGGAGCCCAGCAAGCCTGGCTCACGGGTCTGGAACTCGCCTTCTTGTTCCTGCAGCTTCCACTGGGGTACCTGGAGCTTCTCCCGCATCGCCTCCAGGCTGGCCTCGCCCTGCAGCAGCCTCTGTGGGAGGCCCAGGGTCTCCCGTCGGCTCTCCTCTGCCCACTAGCCCAGCGACAGGCGGCTCTGCAGCTCCGCCTGCTCCCGGCGCAGCCTGGTGTTCTCACTGTCCAGCATCTTCATCTGACGCCAGAGCTCCTGCAGCTCCCACTGAGCCTCCAGCTGTGAGCGCTGCACCTCCTGCAGCCCAGTCCGCAGCTCCCAGGCCTCCTTGCCCACGGCTGCCTGCGCCTCCTCTCGGAGGGCCAGCTTCTGCTCCTTGTCCTCATTGGCAAACTTTAGGCTGATGCGTTCTCTCTCTCTGCCTGCTTCACCGCGACCCTCAGCTATTCATTGGAGCACCGTAAAGCCTCACGCTTTTCGGTGCCCTAGCCCAGGCTGCGCCACAGCTTGCCCGACTCCTGGCACTGCACCTCGCGGCCCTCCTGGCTCTCACGCAGCTTGCACTGGGCCTCTAGAATCTCCTGCCGAAGCCGGTCACGGGCATCCTCCAGCAGGCACAGCTGGGTCTGAAGCTCTTCTGCCTCGCGAAGACAGGAGTCCGGCTGCTTACCCAGGTCTCGCCTGCTCTTGCAGCCTCCTCACCTCCTGGGCGTGGGTCACAGCAGCCTCCTTCAGATGGGTCCGTACGTCCTGGACATCAGAGCGTTCACGGTGCTCCAGTCTACTGCCGGCTCTGGGCATCTGGTTTCTGCCACTCCATCTCCAGAGGACGGTGGCCAGGCTGTGCCGTGTACCCATCAACTTCTCTGACAGCACCGCCTTCTGGGACTCCTTCAGAGATAAGGCCTGCTGCTTCTTGCTCTAGGTCAGGCCCTCGTCGTGCTCCTGCTGCAGGACAGAGATCTCGCTCGCCTCTTCCTTCTTCGCCTCCAGCCAGGACAACAGCTCCTCCTATTGGCGCTGCAGGTGACTCTGCAGCTGGGCCCGCTTGGCCTCCAGCTCCTGCCATGCTGCCTCCTTTTCATGCTGGAGTCGCTGCAAGTCCTTTGCGTGGGCTGCCTGCTGCTCCTGCAGAGGAGCCTGGGCCTCCTCCTCAGCCTGCACCAGCTTCTGGGCCATCAGCTCCTTGTCTAGACTGACTTTCTCCTGTGTAGCTGTTACTTGCTGCCACAGACCCGCCAGCTCCGCAGTCAGGGTCCCCTTGGCCAGCAGCAGGGCCTGCCCATCGGCTTCCAGCTGCTCCCGGCAGGCCTCAAGCTGAGCCAGCTGCCGTTGCACCTCAAACAGGCTGCCCTCCAGGGCTTCCTTCTCCAAGCGCAGTCCTGTGACCTTCTCTGACACGGTCCTGCCTTCGCGCTCCACCGCCGCCAGTTGCATGGCCGGGCCAGTAAGCTCCTTGGCTAGCACCTCCTTCTCACAGGCCTCTCGCTCCAGCGCCTCCGCCTGCCGCTGTGCCTCCCGCCGGGCTTGCTCCAGCTCCTGCTCCCGCAGGCTCAGCTTCCGGGAGAGCTGGGGTAGCTGCTCCTGCAGCCGGCTACGTTTATGATGCAGCGTGGGGAGCTGCTGTTCCAGAGCTTCCTGGACCTGCTCTGCCACTCGTAGGGAGCCCTTCAGGCCCTGTCCCGCCACCTCCTGCTCCAACCGCAGCTCCTCCAGCCGCCTCCTGCTCTTCCTGCGCCACTGTGGCCTCCTGCTCCGCCTGCTGCTGCCGGCCCTGCAGGGCTGCCTTTTCTTCCTTCAGCTGGGTGACAAGGCTGTTCAGATCCAATTTGTCCTGAGTGAGGCTCTCGTTGAGGGCTCTCAGCTTGGACAGGGAGTCCTGCATGGAGGCCCCCTCTGCCGTCAGCTTGATCAAGGAGAGCTCGAGCTCCATGCGGCCAGCCTCAGCCTTGGTCAGCGCCTCAGCCACCTCGACCTTCTCAGCCTGCAGCATGTCTCACTGCAGTGTGACGCAGCTCAGCGTCTCTCTCACCCCAACCAGCTCCTTGGCCAGGCCTCAGCGCTTCTCCTCCAGCTGCTCTAGTTGTTTATGGTGCGCTCAAGCTCCTGGCGCACCCTTGCACCATACTGCATCGTGCGCTCCTGCTCCTCCTCCACCCGGTCCAGCGCCACAGCTCTTCCTGGGCAGCCTGCAGCTTCTCCTGCTCCTGCTGCAGCTCCTCGGACTGCTGCTGGGCCACCTGCAGGCGGTAGACCAGGGTGCTCTTCTCCCTGCTTAGGAGCTCATTGGTGCTCCGCAGCCGCTGTACCTTGCACTGGGTGTCCTTGTGGGCCTGCATGGCACCACTGGTCTTGTCCCACAGGTGGTGCAGCTGTTCCTCTGGGGCCCGCTGCTCACCCTTACTGTCCCTAAGCTGCTTCCCCAGGGTGCCCAGCAGGTCCTGGCTTGTCTCATAGCACCCACACGTGTCCTAGACCTGCAGTTGGTGCTTGTGCAGGGCGGAGTGGATCAGGGCGAGCAAGGAGGAGTTTGACCTGGCCAGAGACTGGCCTCAGCGGGACTAATGGCTGCAGCCCAGCGAGGAGCGCTGCGGTGGGGATGGGATCTGCTGCCCTGAGAGCTTCTGCAGGCTGCCTTCCAACGCATCTGCGGTGTGCTTGTAGCTGCTCAGCTGGACTCTGCTCTCAGTGTCCAACAGGACTGCCTGTGCCAGGTCCCTCAGGGTCTTCTGCAGGCCCTCTCCATCCTCTGTCTCCAGGGCCACCTGCTCCTGTTGCCGCAGGGATTCCAGGGCCTCAGGCTTCTTGGTGAGGGCCTTGTTAACCTGATCCCTCTCCAGATTCTGCTTCCAAAGAGGCTCCACTACCAGGGCCAGCTCTGTCACTCTGGCACTGAGGTTGTCCTTGTCCAGGTCACTTTGTGTCTGCTGCTGGTCTAAGTCCTTCTTGCAGAGCACCCTGTCCCTTAGCTGCTCCTCCAGCTGGGCCTGCAGCAGGGCCTGCTTCTCCAAGGTGGCTTTGGGCCAGCTCTCTGCCGGCCACAGGTTGGTGCTCAGTAGCAGGCCCGCCTACTGGACAGGGCATGATAGCCCAGCCAGCCCCCTTCTTAGCTGCAGCAGGTCTCTCTCAGTGGACATCCTCACCTTGCTGACCAGCCACCGGATCCCAACCACTGGCTTCAGAGGAGTAGCATGCAGCTGTGCTCGTTGCAAAAGTAAGTGTTGAAGGACTCCTCCTTGAGCCTCCATGCCACCTCCCGCTGCTCCAGCTCCTTGTGGCTGCATGTGTCCAACCACTGGTCACCTTTCGTATGTCCTCACTCAGAGCCTGGTTGGCTGAGCCTGCCTGGTCCAGCTGCTGTCAGAGCATGGCATTCACCTGGGCTAGGCTGGCGCTCCTCTGCTGCTCCTCTTCTAGCCAGATGAGGGCCCTCTCCAGGTATTGGCTGTGCTCTGTGCCCCTCAGCCGCTGCTGCTCCAGCTCTCTGGACCTCTCCAGCAGCTGCTGCTCCAGCTCCTTGCACCTCTTCTTGTACTGGAGAATCTTGGCCTGCAGCCGCTGCACAAGCTGGGCCTGTCGCTGTTGGCCCTCCTGGTAGGCCTGCAGCTTGTGCCTGTAAGAGGCCTGCTCCTCCTGCAGCTGCCTCCACAACTCCACGCTCTGCCCTGCCAGTCCCCTGGGCTCCTGCATCTCCAGCTCCCCAGACTCCAGCACATTGTACATAATGGCAAGCTCATCGCTTGGCTCGGCTCTGGGCCAGCAGGTCCTCCAGGTGGGACAGCTCCTGCTGATGCATCAGCTGGTTCTCCTCCTGCAGAGACAGCAGTGGTGCCATCTCTGTGGCCTGCAGTGGGACTGGGATCTCAGGCCGGGAGAGGTTACGAGTGACAATCTCCCTAATGCAGGCAGGCAGGCTGACCGGCTCAATGTCCTGGGCCAGGTCCCACGTGACCAAGCACTTCTCCTGGCACAAGACTTTGCTCTCCAGTGTCTGGATAACTGTTTCCAGTGTCAGCTGGGCTTCCTGTGTCCCCACCAGCCCCAAACTAATTCAGGGGAGGGTGGCTGTGGGCACCCCTCCAGCCCCCTTCTCCAGGACCCCAAGACTAGCTCAGTCAGCACGCCCCACAGCCAAGCTACTGTGTTGAGCACCAGGCAGATTAAGTTTAAATCTAGCGGTGCGCCCATGTGACCACAGTGATGGGAGGAGCAGGATGGGGGCTGAGCGGGGAGGGGATGGGCAAGGACAGGAGAGAAGGGAAGGAGAGGCAGGGGGTAGCCGAGGGAAGAAGAAGGAAGAGGAAGGATGAAGGTGAGGGGAGGAGAAGGTAGAGAAAGGGAGGGAGGAGAGAGAAGAGGGAATGAGGAGGAAAGGAGTTGGGGGAATTTTTATTTCTTCATACAGCTTTGAGTTCCTATCTGGTATCCTTTCATTTCATTTTGCAGAACTCTCTCGAGCAGTTCTTGTAGGTCAGGTGCAGTGCTAACAAACGATTAGCTTTTGTTTATCTGGGAATATCTTAATTTCTCCCTCACTTTTGAGGAACAGTGTTGCCAGATATAGCATTCTTGGTCAACATATTTTTAGTACTTTGACTATATCAGCCCACAGCCTTCTGGCATCTAAAGTTTCTAAAAAGAAATTAACTGACAGTTTCATTGAGGATCACTTGTATGTGATGAATCATTTTTCTCTTGCTGCTTTCAAAATTCTTCTGTCTTTGTCTATTGAAATTTGCATAATAAGGTGCCCTGGTTTGGGTATCTGTCAGTTCATCTTATTTGGCATTCACTGAGATTCTTGGAGGTTTATATTCATGTCTTTCATAAAATTTGGTAAGTTTTTAGCCATTATTTCTTCAGATATTTTATTTGCCCCTTTCTCTGTCTCTTTTCCTTTTTGGACTTCTCCAGTGCATATGCTGATTGGCTTGGTGGTGTCCACAGGTCCCTTAGGATCTGTTCATCCTTCTTTCAATCTTTTATCTACCTGTTCCTCAGACTTGGTAATTTCCATTGTCCTATCTTCAAGATTGCTGATTCTTTCTTTTGGCTGCTCAACTCTGCCTTTAAACCCCTCTGCTGAAATTTTTATTTCAGATTTTGTACTTTTCAATGCCACAGTTTATTTTTGGTTTCTTTCTTAGGCTTTCCATCTCTTTCTTGATATTTCCATTTTGTTCATACATGACTTTCTTGAGCATTTTTAGGAGAGTTGTTTTACAGTCTTTGTCTAGTAGATCTGCTGTCATATCTACTAGATCAGGGACTGTTTTTGTTGGTTGATTTATTTTTTCCTTTGAATGTGCCACATTTTCCTGTTTCTTTCTGTAGGGTACAGCCCTACAGGGTCCAGTGAGTCCCTCTCTGCTAGTGTGGAGACAAGAAGTAAAAGACACAAGATATTCTGATTTGTATTCATGTTGGAAACATTTTTCTACCTCCTAGATCCATACAGAACACCTAGTTCTGGCTCCTTACCACATGCAGTGCCTGCCTACAGTTTAGATCGCTCTCCTAGCTTCTCAGACCTGTTTCCCTTGCTAGCCTCCAAGGCAGTGAAGCATCAGGTCCCATTTACTGCTCTGCATTCCTTCTGCTTCTGGGTGTTAGAGGTTTCCTGTTTTACTTTTGAGAGTGGCTACTATTTTAAAAATATGCTGTCCATTGTTATGGTGTGTTTGGAAAAGAAGGTAGGGAAGCAATGGGTTAGGGTGATGTTCTTTCAGAGTTAGTTCAAACTGACCTCCTGACCCAAAGTTGCTACCCATCACTGAATGATAAAAGGCACATCTCATTTCCTTTTATTTTTATTTATTTTTTATTTTTTTTGAGACAGAGTCTTGCTCTGTCGCCCAGGCTGGAGTGCAGTGGCACGATCTCGGCTCACTGCAAACTCCGCCTCCCGGGTTCAAGCAATTCCCTCCCTCAGCCTCCTGAGTAGCTGAGATTACATGCACGCACCACCACGCCTGGCTAAATTTTGTATTTTTAGTAGAGACGGGGTTTCACCATCTTGGCTAGGCTGGTCTTGAACTGCTGACCTCGTGATCCACCCGCCTCAGCCTCCCAAAGGGCTGGGATTACAGGCATGAGCCACCATGCCCCACCTCATTTCCTCTTTTTTTAAAAAAATTACTCCTTATAGTTGAAAACAGAAGTACAACTAAGCAATAGGAATACGAAAATATTTAATCCTGATTATGTATTCAAAGGAATACAACATAAAAGATCAAAATAAACTATTTTAACCTATCAAATTGAGAGACTGACAAACCTGTTGTTAGACTCAGGGAGAGGTAAAGGGGAGTAGAAGGAAAGGATCAAGTTCCCTCTCCTAGGAAACAGAGTTAGCTCTAGCCTTAAAATAGAGATGATCAAGAAGGAAACATGCATCTACAGCCATACCACCCTGAATGTGCCCAATCTCATCTGATCTTGGAAGCTAAGCAGGGTTGGGCCTGGTTAGTACTTGGAGGGGAGACTATCCAGGAATACCAGGTGCTGTAGGCTTTTTTGAAAAAAAGGAAACACTTTAGAGAAGTGATGGGTTAAATACTGTATTGATCTTGAAGAAAGAGAGATGCACCCAGCTTGAGGCAATGAAAGGCAGTAATGAAGTTTTTAATCTATTTAATCAGAATTGCCACCATTGTCTCAAAAAAACTGTCATCCTGACTTGAGTGAGTAGTGTAACTTGGTACCCCAACGCTGGAGAGTTTTAAAAGCCCTAAGCCATGCATACCCTTTTGTGCACGTTCTAGGAATATATATCAAGGAATTGATCATAACTACGCCACAGTATTTATCCACAATGGTATCTGTCACTTATGAAAACAAGGAAAAATAACAACAGAAAGCAAACCAACCCCCACCCCTCAAATCAATGACAACAAAGGAAAACAACCAAGAGTGACTGGGGGATACATGATGGAACCTTCATACAAAAGAGTTACGAGGTAGCTTTGGATGTAGGAAAACACATAACAACATGGTAAGACAAACATGACAGTGGAATCCGATTTCAAAGTAGTATGTTTATAGTTTTATACACGTAAAAGATGCACACAAACTGAAAATTTGTCCAAAACCCAGCAATTTACCTTGAAGGCGGGGTGGGTAGGAGTAGGATGGGATTTTGCATGCTGTTTATATTTCCCATTTCTCAGTGTATTTGCTCTGGTGCCCCCGGAACTGCCTACTTGGCTGCTTTCTTGCCCTTTACTGACTCAGTCTCTTAGGTCCCAATCAATCTCTGGAGGTGGAATGGAGGGAAGACAGGTGGGACAATCTCAGGATGACCCCAGCTGCTCCCACTGGGGAGCTCCATTTGGAGAAAGCTCCCAAATATACCCCTCATCCAAGCCTTGGATTTCTTTTCTGCCTCATGAACCCCACCCAAAAAGGACAGGCTCATCTTACATCTTTGCTATTCCATTTCATCACTACTCCAGCCCAATTCCCTGCCTCTCCAGGGGGGATTGGGAGCTCAGGAAAAGAGCTACTGCTTGGGGTTCTATTTCAGACTTGGTTCCTGTCCTTGGTTTCTCTTTAAAATGGGGATAATGATTAGGTGGTTGTGGGATTATCATGAGATTAGAATGCAAAGCACCTAGAACGGCATCTGGCACATGGCAGGCTCTCATCAGAGGTCCGTTACCTTCACTTGGTTCCTTTTCCCCACAGTAACAAGGCTGCTCCAGGCGAGATCTGATGATAAACATTGAACAGCCATCATCATATTCGCTGCTTACAAGCATCCCAAAGGAGCCTTACTCGAGGTTGTGCACAGTTTGTCTGGCACCACACAGTAGGAAGAGCTGGGCTCAGGGCTTAGGGCTCAGTTCTCCTGGGCTCCCAACGGAGCAGAACTGGCCTTCCCACCTTCCCTTCCTCTGTGGCAGGGATGGGAGGGGTGGTCCTCCCTCTTCAGGAGGCCTTGGAGCCAGGCTCTGGGAGGATCATCCCCCATCTTGGTTTGCCAAGTCACTTGATCCCTGGAGGGGGAGTGGGACCATCAGGGACTGAAGAGGACCATCTAGACAAAGGGGTGGGAAGCTCAGGGACTGGGGCCCATTTCTCCCATGGTGGCAGATGCCATAGGGTGTTGGCACCAGTGCTTTTGGAGGGGTCCTCCTTGTCAGGGTGCTCTGACCCCTAGGGAGCCCTTAGCAACAGGAGTGCCCCCAGGGCTCCTAAACTCAGGCTGCACTCCTGAGTCTTTGCCACCTCCCTGTGTCCTCTGATGCCTCCCTCCTGGGGCCCTGTGGGCCTTCCTCTAATACTGCCCTCAGCCCTCCCTCCCTCACCTTCTGCCTACTTGCCAACCCCTGCAGCAGCCACTAGGGAGCTCTCTCTCCTGTGGGAGTCACTAGGGAGGAGGGCTCTGATGGGACAGTTTGCCTCCAAGGTCAGGGAAGGGAAGCAGGCTTCCGGGACCAGGTCCTTTATCTTCTCCAAGATTCTGCAGTAACCTGGATGGTAGGGAGGCAGTGGAAGGTGGCCTCGGGCAGGGGGGGTATCAGCACTACACAAAATGACCTGTGTGGAGTCTGCTTCAGTTCAGTTCACCATAGTTCACCCTCAGGATTCTACTGACTCCAGCACTTTTGATAACCAGACTCTAAAGCGGAAGAGGACTTATGTTTTGGGTCGTTTGAACAGACGTTGTAAACAGGACAAGCAGCCACCTCTCTAGGCCAGGCTAGGCTGTTGCCTGCTTCTCATGGGGCAGTGGTTTGGGTCAAGTTGGGTCTCAGCACAGCCTCTGAACAGGAAACACAGTCCCTGCCACAGCCTCCCCAAGCCCTCCCTCTTGGAGGCTTCTCCCTGCCAGTTCCTGGCCATGGGAGATGGTGACCTCACCACGGGGCTTTTCTCCACCCGGGGCCACTGCATCCCCCACCAGACACAGGAGGCCTCCAGTTGGGATTTTAGTGTATTAAATCAAGGACTTTTTTTTAAACTTAGAGAAAACAAGACGTGACAACACCAGAAACAAGAACATCTCTCTGGCCAGCCTGTGCTGACCAGTATACAGTAAATCACAACACACAGAAAAGCATAAGTCATTCCGGTCGGTGTCTGCATTTGTAGAAGCTCTGCTGCCTGGAAAACAGACTGCAAATAAATAAAGTGCATGGAGACCCTGTCACACAGCATGGACCCCGTTGGGGAGAGAAGAGAAAGGGAGGGAGTGGAGGAGCAGCAGGCGGGGCTACCACTTCAGGCAGCAGAAGTGAAAAAGCAGGGACAGGAGCAGATGCTGAGGGCTCAGCCCTGCCCCTCCCCAACCAGCCCCTCTAGGCCAATACAGCCACAGCAGAGGCCACCGGGGGTGGGCAGACGTGGACTTCCGTGCCCGTCTTATGGGGTGGGGCTCCCTGCAGTGGGAGGGGGATCTCTGAGGGTAGGGACCCCTGTGACTCCAACATGCATTTCTCCCAGTAGGGAAGCAGTTTCCAGGGTCCCAAGCGGAGCCCCTTGCATGGGGAGGGCTCAGGTACCCCCCAACTCCCACACATGCACTCACAGAAGAGCTTTCCTCCACCCTTCCTCACTGGCCCAGGAAGAGGCTGGTGCTGGTGATCCAGTAACCCAGAGGGTGACACCAGGGGATCCAGTAACCCAGAGGGTGACACCAGGGTTTGAAAGGGCCACATCTGTGCATCAGACACCAGGAGGCCCCTCATTCCTCTCCTCCAGCACTGTGCCACTCTTGTCCCACGGAGGCTGCCCCCTAGAGATCTGTGGGAGGGACCAGTAGGCTGACAGGTCCCCAGAGGGGGTCCAGGGTGGACAGGGTAGGGGTGGATGAGAGGGGCCAGCAGGGTCAGGGGTTCCCAGGAGACTTAGCACAAGGAGGCACGCCATCAGGCCCTAGCTGTGGGAGACTGCAGGGGGCACGAGGCAGCCACCGTCCAGCCTCTTCTGGGGTGAGGCAGGTGGACAGCTTCATTCAGGACCTGGGTCCAGTAGGCAGCTGAGGAGGGTACATGGTAGGTGGCTGGGCCACTCTGTCCCTGGAGCTGGCTGGACTGCTGCGGTTTTCAGTCCCAGGAACTGGGAATGTGGACCCCGGGATACCAGTGCAAAAGATGCAGAAATGGGGATAGAAGGTGAGGGCAAGGGTCTCTTCTGGCTCCCCTCTGGGCTGCTCCTGACCATTGTGGTACACCAGTTAGCAGCACACCAGGGGGCCCCCAGGACCAATCCAAGCTGTGAGGATGAGATTCTCCTGTGTGATCCTGGGGATGGTGGGTCGAGCTTCAGGAGAGAGAATTGGGGTCATGCCATGAGTCCCAGCCCAGGCCCACCCCTGGTTTATCCCTTCTCACCTCCTGGTTATGTCATGTCTCCAGGAGCCACGACACCACCACCACCTCCACTCGGCCACCAAACTGGGAGGCTTGGGCCACTTCACTGCTGAGGAGCCCTTGGTGAAGCTCCAGGTGGGGTGGGGAAGCTAGGTTCTGTGGGGGAGAGCTTGGCTCCCCAGGGGTCCTGGAGCCCATCTCTCTGGTCTCCCATCTCAGCTGTCTGTCCTCCTGATCTTCCCTGTTACCTTCCATACTGCTCCAAGGAAAGCTAGACCCCCAGATTCCCTCCCCCGGGCGCCTGCCTCCCTTGGTGCCCTAGGAGCCCTATGCTTCCTCTCTGCTTCCCCCTCCCTCCTCCCACCATGCCAGGTCTTGTAGAAGACTGGGGAGGGGTGTGGGGGCCTGCAGGCCCAGGGGCACGCTCAATTCCTCCTCCTCCTATCTGCGTGTCAAGGGCAAATCCCCAACCTCCCCGAAGCCTCAGTTTCCTCTGTCATTAGGAGGGGGAAATGCACTCCTTCACAGTGCTGCTAGCAGATTTCAGTTCCCAGGGAACTCGGGCCTCCCTTCCCGAGCCAGGACTGGATCACTGGGCACCCCCACCCCATGAGCCTTTGTCCGTGCTGTGCCTCTCCTAGGAACTAGGCCCTTCCTCTCCTCCCGTTCAGGCCCTTCACTCGGCCTCTGCCCAGGCAGGTCCAGGGCCAGAGGTGCCCCCAGGCAAGGCCGGAGAAGGGGCGGGTCACGGTCTACAAACGCCAATGCCTGAAAGAGAAAAAAAGAGACAGATGGGGACCTGAGTTGCCTGGCCACCAGAGAGGTCCTTGCTTCCCCCAGGAATGGCGTCCTCTGCAAGCCCCTCCTCCATCTGCTCTGCCCAGCCCAGGCTGAGACCTGCTGTGTGCTCAGACAGGTCTCCTTTTCCCAGATCACTTCAGTACACAGTGGGCTTCTAGAGGCCGTCTGGGGCGGGAGGATGGGACTCTGGCCCTGGGAGGACCTTGCTAAGGGCCTTAGGGAGCATGGGCTGACATGGCGGAAGAGCAAGACTGTGGGGGAGGGGACGGTAGGAATGAGTCTCTCCCACTCTTCCCTGTTTCCAAATGCAGAGCTTGGGGGGTGCACTCAGGGAGGGGCAGGGGAGCACGAGGGACAGCAGGAGCAGGCACAGACCAGTCCTCTGGCCTCAAAGACAGGACAGGAGGCAGTTTGACCAAGGGCTGTGCAGGAGCTGCAGAGAGCCCCAGGGCTGATGGCTAAGAGAACAGACGTGGGACTTGGCCTAGAAGAGAACTGACCTCCCTATGCCCACCGACCTGGGGGAGGAGAAGGGTGGAGGCATCGTTGCTTTTTTAGGCCCTTCCCTGGGCCACCCCCACCCATTCCCCTCCATTCCCCAGGGTTCAGGGGATACCCTCCAGGCCTGTGCGGAAAGGGAGGCGGGCACTGGGGCCTGGGTGGGAGGGGGCCGCCCCTCACCCTATCCTGGAATCGTGACTGGGGAGGAGGGGAGAGCCTGCGGCTGCCTTTCCTTTCCCCAGCTGGGCTCCACAGCTCTTCGGGCTGGTTTGCCTCGGTACCTTTCATATTTCCCCCTGACCGCCAAGGTGCCCAGACATCTGGAGGGCAGAGCCACCGCCCCTCCCTCATTCCAACCTGTCGCCTCCTACCTTTCTGCTCGGGGCCTGGAAAGTCAAGTCGCCGCAGCAGAATTCCCTCCTTCCGGTTTCCCCCTCTTTGGCCAATGTGAGGCAACAGGTCGGCCGAGCCCAGGTAGTTTCTGGAGCCCGATGGCAGGGGCCTGTTCAGTGCGTTTCTGCGCGATCCGGTACCCCCGGGCTGAAGCCGGGGCTGGGCCCCGGGGACAGGGCCAGGGCCAGGGCTGGGCGGTCGTGCTGGGGCGGCGGAGGTCTAGAGTCCAGGGGCCTGTGCTGCCCCGCCCCCGCCCCCCGCCGCGGCCCAGCTGTCCTTCATGCCTGGGACCCGGCCGGGGGCGGGCGGGGACAAGGGCGCCCCTCCAGCCGGGCCTCTGCCGCCGCTCACTCAATCCGCACCTGCAGGCGGACGTTGAGCATCACCGAGGCCACGATGTAAAAGTAGGGGAAGTTCATGCGCAGCCGCCAGGCCAGGTCGAAGAAGGTGAGCAACGTGCGCGTGAGCCCCTTGCAGGCCGCCGCCGAGCGCGACAGACGCACCGCCAGGCCAGACAGGGTCGCTGCCGCCGCCGCCGCCGACAGAGCCGCTGACGCCGCCATGGGCCCGGGCCCCGCGCAGGCCCAGACGACCGATTGACCCGCAGGAGCGCGAGCCTCAGGACCGCCGGACCAGAGCACTAGCGCGCCCAGCCGGCCGCAGGGCGCCCTGTCCGCCCCGCCCTCTCCCCGCCCTCGCCTCGCCCTCGCCCCGCCCTCTCCCCGCCCTCGGGTTGCCCAGATCAAGCCGGGCCCTGGTGACCTCAGTCTCGGCCCCTCTTTCTCGAGCCCGCACAGCTCCGCCCCCTCCACACCCATTCACTGCGGGCCCCGCCCCGACATAGCTCCGCCCCTAGTATAGCCACGCCCCCAGCGGGAGCCTCAGTGAAGCCTTCGGCGCCACGGCCCCGCCTACTAGACACGCCCTTCAGATTTAGTTCCGCCCATCGCTCCCCGTCCCGCCCACACAGCCCCGCCTCTTTCCGAGCGCCTCTGGAGGCAGGAGCGAATTGAAGGGTGGATGGAGCTGCCAGGGATCGCTTTGACAGTATCTCCTAGGTGGGGCTGGAGTGGTGGAGGACAATCTGGAAGACAGATCTAGACAATCTAGATTAATCCCTTTCTCTTCTTAATCCATTGTTTGCCCTGGTGGCTGCACAAAGTTGTCTCAGGTTTTCATTTGCTCGTTTGTGACCTGTTTGTTTGCCGGTGAGCTTAAAAGCCCTTTCGTGGTTTCCTTCAATCTTTATTAAACGTAAACAAATCCAAACGCAGAAGCGTTTTTCCAGACTGTTTAATGAAGCAAGGAAATGCTCACACTTCGTTATGGCCATGACTTTTGAAAAACTGCAAGAAGTAGATTCACCCGACCCCATTCCAGTTTTCACAGGAAAGATTGATGTGGGTATTTAAGAACTCTCAAAATACCTGTTCGCCGTCACACTATGGTATCACACGTAACTGTTTAATGAACACAGCGGATTCATATACATTGATTGGGCAATAGTCCTTCCTACATGGTCGAGTAAGAGAAAAAAAAAAAAAAAAGCCAGTTCCAGAACCGCTAGGTTATTGTGTGGACATCACGATTTTTCAACAACACAACACATCCATGCATGGTATACATGCATCAAAAAATGCCAGGGCAGGAGGCAGGGCGCAGTTTTTCTTTTCTTTCTTTTTTTCCCTCTGTCTTCCAGGCCCACAATCTCTGCTCACTCCAATCTCCGCCTCCCAGGTTCAAGTGATTCTCTTGCCTCAGCCTCCTGAGTAGCTGGGACTACAGGCGTGATGCCAAGCCTGGCTAATTTTTTGTATTTTTAGTAGAGACAGGGTTTCACCATGTTGGCCAGGCTGGTCTGGAACTCCTGACCTCAGGTGATCCGCTCGCCTCGGCCTCCCAAAGTGTTGGGATTATAGGTGTGAGCTGCTGTGCCCCGGCCGGACATAGATTTTCCTGCCTGCAATCTCAGCATTTTGGGAGGCCAAGATGGGAGGATCACTTAAGGCTGGGCCTAGGCAACATAGCAAGATCCATGTCTCTACAAAAAATAAAATATATTAGTGGGATGTGGTAGCACTTACCTGTAGTCCCAGCTACTCAGGAGCCTGAAGTAGGAGGTTCACTTGAGCCCAGGAGTTTGATGTTACTGTGAGCTATGATCCTGCCAGTGTATGATGGAATGAGATGGAGTGAGACTGCCTCTACTACAAAAAGAAAAAAGCCAGGGCAGATATATCAAATGGCTCTATGTTGTTCTGGTTAAGACAATAGGAAGATTTACACCTTTTACTCCGCTATATAAGTATGTATACCCAAATGTATGTCTATACATATTCTTTGTATAATACGATGAAAAAAATAATTAATATTTGAAAAAGAAAGGGATGCAGAAATATAGACTTAAGCCACGTAGAAACCCTTTGTTCCAGACTGGATTGAACCCCATTTATTTGCAGATTCTATTGCTTCCAATCATTTCTGAAACCTCTCCTTGGCCTCATCTCATTTATTTTTTAACATTTTGTTTGTAAATAATTATAGACTCATGGGAAATTTCAAAAATAGCACCAAAAAGGACCTTGTGCCTTTTATCCAGCTTCCCTCAACAGTAACATTTTTTGTTGATGTAATGTAATATCAAAATCAGGAACTGAAATTGATACATTACTATTTACCAGACTACATGCCTGATTTCACTTGCAATATTTTTTAAACCTGCATTAATGTGTGACTGTGTGCACGTATAGTCCTAACAATTTTACACCATGTAAAGATTTGTGTAACCACAACTACAATGAAGATACAAAAATATTCCATCACCCAGAAAAACTCCTTTAGGTTACCTCTTTGCACTCACATTCAGCCACTCTGCATATATTATGTTAGATTTGTTTCCTCCTCTTTGGAGTGACTGCTAGTGGTATTGTGAGTTTTATTACATGTTAAATATTTGGTTTCCATGTGTTCATTGTTAGTATATAGAACTGCAACTAATATTTTAATTACATTATTAATCTTGAGATAATTGTATATTGACATGCAATTTTGGGAAAAAAACGCAGAGAGATCCCATGTACCCTTTAACCAGTTCCACTGGTTAATATCTTTCAAAACTATAGTACAATAGCATAACCAGGATATTGGTATTGACACAATCCATCTATCCTATACAGAATTCCCTCATGCTGCCCTTCTTTGACCAAGTCCGCTTCCATCCCATTCTCCCTCCTTAATGACTGGCAACCCCACTAATGTGTTGTCTATTTCTACAATTTTGTCATTTCAAGAATGTTAAACAAATGGAATCATATGACATTGTAACCTTTGGGAATTGACTTTTTTCACTCAATAACATTCTCTAGAGAGTCATCCAAGTTGCTGGGGTCTTGAAGTGTCAACAGTTCTTAATTTCTTTTTGCTGCTGATTAGTACTCCTTAGTATGGCTGTACCACAGTTTAACCATTCACCCAGGGTTATTCCCAGTTTTGGCTATTAGAAATAAAGCTGCTATGAATATTGATTTACAGCTATTATGTGAAGACAAATGTCCATTTCTCTGGGTTAAATGTCTAAGTGTAATTGCTGGGTCATAGGTGAATGTTAGGTTTTGTAAGACTCTGCCAAACTATTTCTCAAGTGGCTCTAGCATTTTATATTCCCACCAGCAATTTATGAGTATGTTGATTCTCTACATCCTTGTCAGGATAGGAGTTGGTGTTACCACTATTTTTTATTTTAAACGTTTTGATAGGCATATAGTGATATCTGATTAGGCAGATACCAATAATGAAGGTAAAAAATCGTTTTATGTGCTCATTTTCTGTCTGTATATCCTTTTCGGTAAAATGTTTTTTGCCATTTTCTAGTTGGACAGTTTCCTACTGTTATATCTTCAGACTTCTTCATATTTTCTACATGAGTCCTTTATCAGATATGTGGCCTGAAAATATTTTCCTCCCGGTCTGTAGATTGTCTTTTCATTCTGTTATCAAGGATATTATCTGAGCAAAAGATTTAAATTTTGATGAAATACAGTTTATTAGTCCTTTTTATTTATGGATCATGGTTTTGGTATTATGTGTGAGAACTCTTTACGAAGCCTTAGGTCCTAAAGATTTTTTTCCTGTGCTTTCTTTTTGAAGTTTTATATTTCACATTTATTTTGGTGGCCCACTTTGAGTTAACTTTTGTATAATATTTGAGGTTTAAGTCCAGGTTCAATTTTTGTTTATGGATGTCTAATTCTTAGAGCACAATTTGTTGGAAAGGGTATCCTTCCTCCACTGAATTTCATTTTCATCTTTGTCAAAAATCAGACTTGGATCTCTTTCTATGTGCTCTATTCTGTTGTATTGGCCTATGTGTCTATTCTTTCTTCATTACCACACTGTCTTTATTACTGTTGGGATATAGTATATGTTAATATGGGAGTATTCATCCATTCTCATACTGCTATAAGGAAATACCTGAGACTGGATAATTTATAAAGAAGAGGTTTAATTGGTTCATAGTTCTGTAAGCTGTCAAAGAAGCATAGCAGCTTTTGTTTCTGGGGAGGCCTAAGGAAGCTTACAATCACGGCAGAAGGCAAAGGGGGAGCAAACACATCACATGGGTGGAGCAGGAGAAAGAGAGCAGGTTGGGGGGTGCCACACCCTTTTAAACAACAAGATCTCATGAGAACTCACTCACTATCATGAGAACAGCACCAAAGGGATGGTGTGAAACCATTCATGAGAAACTACCCCTGAGAAACCATCCCCATGATCCAATCACCTCCCACCAGGCCCCACATTCAAGACTGGGGATTACAATTTTACATGAGTTTTGCAGGGGACACACATCCAGACCATATCAATGGGGTAGCATGA